>NW_009716348.1:6685-23588 GCF_000703405.1 Apaloderma vittatum
CCTGAGTAAAGCATCAGATGCCAGCCTCTTTGTTGCCCTTTAAGGATGTTTTTTTTCCCCAATATTTTTAAGGTTTTGACACATATGTCACCTATGAGCTTATACAGCACATCCCTCCTTCTCCCAACCCAGCAAGGCATGAAAAGGTCAACTTACTGCATACTTGGTGGGACAGGAAGAAATAAGTCAAGCCTTTCCTTTCTCTGTCATCTTCTCTGAGAGCAATAGAGGACTCCTCAGTTTTTTCCGCTTGCCCTTTGAGCCTTTACCATGGCACATCCTCTTCAAGCTGAGTGCTTGTTTCTTTTTTACTAAAACTTTTCCTCTATGAATTTTTATCTCTTTCAGCAAAATGAGAGAGGCATTCTCTACAGAAGCAATAGCTCTTCTTCCTTTTTTTTTGCAGACAGATTACAAAGAAGTAGCAATGACAGCAACATGCACACAGCAGCCATGTGTGTACACACAGAGAGAGAGGTTATCCCTGTGTTTAGATTATTTAAAATACCACACTTTGTTCACACCAAAAAGAAATGAATTTGCCTCTTAGTACTGTGAAACTGAGTGCACACTGCTACCAAACCATAATTGCGACCATAACAACACAGTAAAATCACAGTAACAATCGCAACGTTTTAAATGCTTTGCAGCAATTCAAACACTTTCTCACAAACAGTACCTGACACCTGGGAATGCATCCTTATCAGCATGTCCTGTGGTGCTCTCTTTATGCAAGAACCTGCACTGAGGGTCAGAAGGGGCAATGAAGTTGTTGCTATTTACTGCATATGCTCAAGTGAACAACCTTCCATTTTCTCAGCAGTTTGTCCAGCATTCCTACTAGTGTTGGAGAAGCCATGTTTGAAATTTCTTACAACCATCCTCATCGTGCTTGCTATTTTATTGTGACAAGGTCTGAGAGAATGTGCTCAGGAAAAGTATTATCCAGCTCAAGAAAAATATTTTCCAGATAATTCAAAACAAAATTTGATAGGGTACTATTAAAAAGTAGTAATTTTCACAATAAATGCTAAAAGCACTTCCTCCACCTCTGTCCCATAAGATTTTCCTCAAGCCACCAAGTACAGTGAGAAAGATAGCAGTGTAAAAACAGGTCAATATATGGAAAGTATCATTTACTGAAATTGAGCCATATGCTCTATTTGATTAATGGTCGGCCACGTAAGAAGACAAAAATACAGCAGGGACAACCAAAAGACCTAATGTCTTTTTTCCCTATGGGTGATGGACAAAAAATGGACATCAGAAAATGGATCCACGTAACCAAGAAGCATGAGTATCTGCCTACCTCTCAGTAATTCTTATTCACTACATCTTGAAATATCAAGCTGCAGAACAGAATCCAAACCACCAAAGGTATCTAAAAAAGTAACAAAGGTGTCCTCAAAAGCCATAAGCCATTTATCTGATTCTAATAGTGCCATGTGCTGTTACATGAAAGATCTCAGTTCAAGTTCCCTGGGCGCTTCTTAGTTCTTTTGCTGCAGCTGCAATGAAAACACGGGGAATTTAAGATGTGGAGGAGAAAAATCATTCTCATCTACTGCAGAAGTCTTATTTTCTTTGTTACACACAAACTAAATTAATAAATTACACTAAGCATCTCCCAGTTACCTGCAAATACTGAATTTTGTCAACTGTTGTTTCAGTGTTTCCCTTACTTGAAAGGTAATTTTAAGCCTCTCCGATGGTATTTATCACATCACAGAACAACTCTGTTAAGACAGCACAAAAGCACTGTTTTCTTACCAAAAAAAAACGTTATAGGAAGTCATAGAGAGGATAGGATTTGCAGCTGCTCACACATAACAGCTAACAGCTTCAGACCAAAAAATCCTCTCCACACAACCAGCTCCCGCTCAGAGACGCAAACTGCCTCCTCACCACCAAGCATTCAGCAGACACATCTGTTTCGCAGATATTAGTTTGCATTCACACAATTTCACCCAGGCAGTCACTGCAGAATGTTTATCTCTAAAATAATCTAACACACTCTTGTCCTACATGGCAATAAAAATCAAGTGTAACAAAAAACCCACTGTAGAAATGCCATGCACTTGAAATTAACTTAAGCTGATTATTTTTCAGCATATGATTCTGCAAGGTATCTTTGCAGAAAAGACTTCATCTCTGTATTAAGCTCAATTACTTTCTATCAGTTGTTCTTGATATCTGTTCCCTGTAGAAAAAGTTACTATGTCAAGAAGCCTCCTTTACCTTTAATAAAAACTATTGGTAACTATGGTAGAGTAACTTTGAACTAGGTTATTGTTTTGGAATGAAATAACTTTTTTTTCTGGTAAAAGCCTTACAAATTTCTTTAAAAATTAATTCAAAATATTGAAAAAAACCTTGAAAAAAGTTCAGATGAGTTTTTATCACTCAGATTTTCTCTTTCAAAAGAAATTTACAAGCAAGGTGGAAGTGGGCATATTGATCTCAAATAGCGTTATCAAGTCAGGAGCTTTCTGGTTCAGCTTTGGCTTTCCGAAATTAAACACTTTCCTCAGGAGTTTAGATCATCCCTGGACAGGCAAAAAATCTGAAGATGTCGCTATCTGAATCTCTGAAAATCTGAACTCAGGTTCCAGTCAAGTTACTAAAGGCAACAGAGACATAAACAGATTTATTTTCCTACACATCAGACAGAGGAATAAATATTTTAAGAAAAAGCGAATCATTTATCTGTGTTAGGAGCTTTTTCCTCTTAGCTGAGCAACACAGAAAGTCTTATCTCTTCTGCCTTTCACCTTTTTTTCTATTATTATTGGTAGCATAGAAACCTCTGCAACATTTAAGTTTAATCCTCAAATTTTTCTTTGCATTCTTAACAGTAAGTCTAAACACCAATCATGTTATCAGTAACCAAAATATTTCCAATGAAAAAATAAATGTTTGAAACAAGCTATTCAGTAGGACTCTTTTCCTCTCCGATCTCCAACTTTTCATCTAGATGAAACATAGAAAGCCAGACCGTTTAACAACAGAGCTGGATTTCACAGATTTGCAGCCGTATTTAGCTATCTCATTTTCCTTTCTGCCACTTACAGATGATATTTCCCTTTTGACTTCTCAGACTAAGTGAAAGCAAGCTACACTAACAGTACTAGGGTATCAGTACTAGTATTGTCTTCTATCCTGCCAGTTGTAGGTTAGGGACATCAAAAGAAACAGGCGGCCCCAGCTTATCAATACCTGGCTCCAAGTCTGGTGTCACCAGAAGAATTTTAGGGTTGTCAATCATAGGCCTGCTGGGGCCTGACGAGATTCACTTGTTTCAATGATGGAAGAGTATTTTTGCTCACACGTTAGCAGGGCTGTTTGAAAGAGCTTTAAACTACATTTGAAAGGGAAAAGGGATAAATTCAGGCTTACTAGTGAAAAAACTGTGGGACAAGATGACAATGTTTCAGGAACAGTGTGGGCCTTCACTGTGCTCCACGATGTACTGAGTACACTGGAGCACATTTGAAATGTGTGTATGCTAATATATACAGTATGAGGAATAAACAAAAGAAACTAGAAATTTTGGCTCACTCCTAGCATTATGACAACATTGGCACAAGTGAGATATGGAGGGAAGGGCAGTGTAACTGGAATTATAGGCTCTTCAGGAGAGACAGGCAGGGCAGCCAACGTAGAGAGCTAGGGCTGCAGATAAAGGTAGAGTTGCACTGTACAGCACTTGCAGTTGGTGATGACATGGTTGAGGGACTCTGTGTAAAGGGAAAAGCTAAAAAATTGGGCAATCACAAACTAAATGAAATTCAGCAAGAACAAGTGTCAGATTCTGTGCCTGGGACAGTGTTATCCTGGACGTACATATACACTGGGGACAAAAGGCTTGAGCACAGCCTTGAAGAAAGGGATCTGGGAGCTGATGTTAAGCTCAACACGAATCAGCAGTGTGTCCTGGCATTCAGATTGGCTAACCACATCCTGGGGTGCATTAAGAACAGTATAGTTAACCGATCGTCCTTCAGAGATGCAGGGGGACAGGAAAGAAGGGCTCACGCAACCCTTGACAATTATCAGAACTGTTTACTGCCAGTGGGAAAAGAAAGCCCCAGCCAGCCTGCACAAGCGCTGCCGAACTCCATAAAAGAAGTGCTGATTGCCAAGTGTTGCCTGGGGTCTTCATCCCTGTCCCCTGTCCCTGTTCTCAAAGAGGTGCCATCTCTTCTGGAAAGAACCTGAGGAACCTGTCTGGTGTCCCTTGGGCTGTGGTGTCAACATGACAACAGGAGCCCGTCAGAAGCCAGGAATGGAGGCCCTTGGAGCCTAGAGATGGGGGTGGGCTCAGCTTGAGGGGCACCCTTGCTCTGTTTGCTAGTATAAAAGACAAAGCTTCTCACTGCTTTTGTGGTTTCTGGCTTATCCGTTCAAGAAAGAGGTCTCCCATTTTGTTGGAAGAATCAATAGGCAGATCCTGAACTGGAACCTTCCGCCAGGTTTCCAGAAAGAAGCGCTTGCCCTTCTCAGGCACCTGCCAGAAGATCACTTGGAGACAGTCAAAGGACAAGATGACATCTGGCAACACCCCGTACAGCTTCACTAAGAACAAGTTGTGCCAAGACCAACACGTCCTAGTGGGAGAAGAGGAGTTCAGTGACTGACAAGTGCTCTGACTTCAGCAAGGCCCATGACACAGTCTGGAAAAAGGTACCTAAGGAAGTGATCACGGCCCCAGTCCTGCCAGTGTTCAGGAAACATTTGGACAATGCTCTAAGATACACAGTCTAATTTTTAGGTTGCCTTGTGTGGAGTCAGGAGTTGGACCTGATGATCCTTGTCAGTCTTTTCTGACTCAGGGTGTTCTATGATTCTATTCTAGGATTCCATATCTTCTTTTTGCATTTTTGTCCCTCTTTTTGCTATTCTTTTGATGATGTTAAAACGTCAATTCGGGAACCCTGAGGAAGACTAAAATAATGAACAGATCTGAGCTAAACAAAAAGATTATATGCGATTCACCTTGAAAGTAGAAGCCACCATTATCCCTTTTCACAATTATTTAAAAAGTTAAAAAAAAAAAAAGGGAAAGCTGCTGAAGCAATATTTTCACCTTTATACATTGTCCTAAAGAAAGTGCCACAGTTGAAAAATCATCAGAAATTCTATTTTCTACTTCCATTGTGAAATTAAGGGAGCTTTTGCATTTTGAACTCTACCCACACACTGCGGCAGCAGTCCTCTGGATTGTTCCGAGTCTTAAATAGGTGTGCTTTGCAGAAAGTAGAAAGAAAAAATCCTTCAATAGATCCTACGCTAATGACGTACAAAACTTTTAAGAAGTTTTCTTTCCATATTTATTAAAGCCAAGCAGTTAATTTTGTACTCATGGGTCCCAATGTATTCACAGTTTCCTACAGGAGACTTGGATATTTCTCTGCTTGGACAATTGTAACTGTAATTATCTATTATCCCGGCAGCCTGAGCCTTTTTGTGAGCACATATTATTAGTTGGTGGCAGTGCTCAAATGTTATCTGACATTGGCAAAGAACAATCTCCAGGCCTAGCTTTTCTTCATATATGCTGGTATGTGAATCAATAATAGCTCTTCAGAAATCAAAAAGTCAACCCCAGAGTGAGACTGGAGTAACGAGGGAAAAATCAGGCTCTCTAGTTTGAAATTGTTTTATTAGAGAAACTAGTGGGTACTTAAAAGTTAACTTTATTTTTTGCCTCAACTGTGGAAACTGTGGGTCTGCTAAGGGTGAACAGGGTCAAATATAGTCATAGTCTTAACAAGAGAGTTGCTCTGAAGACTATTGCACCGCAGAAGTGCAAACTATGTGCCACACTCAATGGTATCATATCTACCCTGTCAGCAAGTCCCAGCTGCAGGGCCACTAGAATTTCTTTGCATATTATGTCTTCATTTCTAAAATATTTCAGGTCAGATCTTAGTTAAACTTGGCATAAATCTTTTGAAACTATGGCAAGGCACAGCATTCAGGAAGTCATGTCTTTCTGCTTACACTCTACAACTGTGTCCTCATCACCAAGCAAGCTATTTCCTCAGGAAAGTCTGAGTGGAGTTAGGAGGGAAGAGGCACTCTCCATACCTGGTGCGTGCTGTGCAGTAATGCACTTTCAGTCCCTTACCTTGTCTGAAACTGTGTGGCCACCCAAAAAAGCCCACAGATCTGCTGCAGTATCATAGGACAGGCAGTTTGGCCAACATCTAAACTTTGATTCAGTTGTGTACACTGAAGGTCTTTCCTGTTTTTCTAGCCTAATCTACATCTAATCTGTAGGAAGTACTTGAAGGATGTGCTTAGCTTAGAATGGCTGGCAAATCTGGTCACAAACATGAAAAAGCCTCTGTATGGTTTCTAGCAATACTGAGCAATGATTCTCCTAAAATTACCAAGGTTCCTTCAAACCATTAATCACTCACGAAGGACTAGCTAACAAGAGTAAAAGCAGGGCAGGCTGTCTCTTTCCTTCAATCTTTACTTCCCCTCTCTCACAGGTAACTCCTTCTCTACAAAAACTATTTCTTTGGAAAGGAAGGGTTTTCTACAACACAGTGAATTAAATACAAATTCAATAAAATACATTAGAGCTTATCTTTATGTCCAAGACTTAGTTAACATAAGGACATGTAAATTTTTTAACTCTCTTACATTTTTCACTGCCAAGGAATCACTGATCCTTTGGGACCTTTAGTCTGCATCCACTGTAGTACTACAGAATTTTAAGTGCTTAGAATAATTCAGAGAAAGAGAGGTTGCACATATTTATGATTTATTCTGTTCAGCTTAGAAATGTGGCATCTTAAAAATGCAGCAGAGACTTAAATTTCAGATTTTTGATGGCAGAATTGTTCTCCTCATTCTGTGCTCTACTTTATCTGAACTCGTTACCAGTTTTCTGAGTTTAGGCATAAAAAGTTGCATATAAGTATGAAAACACAGCAACTGCATAAATATAGGTTTAATACCAGGAAATTAATGTGGAAATGTTCTCATTATTTCATCTGGGTTTGGCTCCTTTTAACTGATTACAGCTAAGACAAACCATAGCCAGTCATAAGAAGTGTAAATTAAATAGTGATCCTACTGAAGAGTAATAAGGCACCATTTCCTACCTTGCTTTCTGAAATCCAAAGCTACTGAAAAGCACACTAGCTGTGTGCTTGATCTCATAATGAAACTGTACATTAAAGTAAATTGCAGGAGGCCATACAACTCTGTTTTTTACAGTGTTAATCCACTAAAGTCTGGAATTAAGTTGTGTAATATACAAAACACCGTGACTCTGAATTAGCCTCTGAAAAAGACAAACATTGCAAGGATGATGAAAAGTTGACTTAGCATCTCGCACTCAGTGTCATGTAAGAGTGACCATTCTTCCAGGACTGATGGAAACAACTATGAAAACTTCAGAGATGGAAGAGCAATAAACAGCACTAGGAGAAAGCTTCAGGTATCCCTGCGTAGACTAAGTAAGTGATGCATTAGGTGACGGAGGAAAAGCATACCTTTTTAGGGATCAGACAGGATTGCTTTAAAAAAAAAAAAAAATTAAAAGATGCTTTATCTCTTTTCCTCCCTTCATGATTCCCAACCCTCCCAGTACACTGAAAAAACTCATATTTCTAAATCTTGTATTATGCCTAAAATATAGTTTAGGAGGTAACTACCACTGAGATCATATTATATTTCAACTTCATTATAAAGTTTCCCCTCTCTCCTCCTTCCTGAAAAGGGCTCTATTTGGCCATTATTTAGCAAGGATATTTTAAAAACACAACAAAATCAGAGAAAGTAAAACACTAATTAAAAAAAAAATTATCTGGCTGTATGAAGACTGTTTGGAAAACCTGTATAGGATGCTCTGAATAAATGTAGGTCATCCGTAAAAACCACTTTCTGCATTTCAAAAATCCACACTAGTTAAAGATTAAAGGAGTTGAAAAATCTTTCTGAAAGCAAAAATTGTGTACTTTTTTTTTGAAAAAAAGTCAGAATTCATTAAGCTAAAATGTAAAAAAAAATAATAAGTCAAATATTTTGTGAACTAACTTTTCAGAGATATAAATATTTTTAGGAAAACACTGAAAAGTTAAATTCTGCCAGAGTCAGGGAACATATCAGAAGGGAAGTGTAAAGATGATAAAGCCAAAACAGAGAGTTGAATGTGCTATTTTGTACAGAAATTTGCTACCAAAACCCCCAAGGAGACTCCCATACCACAGCTTCCCTTCACGGAGATGGAGAATCATAACCCCTGGAAACCTTCCAGTCCAAAGCCCTCGTTTTAAGCCAAGCCAGCTTAGAGCAGAGTGGCTCTACACAATCTGTTCAAGTACCATAGAATCATAGAATGACCTAGGCTGGAAGGGACCTTAGAGATCATCTAGTCCAACCTCCCTGTCATGGGCAGGGACGCCTCTCAACTAGATCAGGATACTCAAGGCTCCATCCAACTTGGCCTTGAACACCTCCAGGGAGGGGGCAGCCACAACGTCTCTGGGCAATTTATTCCAAAGTCTTGCCACCCTCGTACTGAAGAACTTCTTCCTAAGGTCCAATCTAAATCTATTCTCCTTCAACTTAAACCCATTTCCCCTTGTCCTGTCAGTGGACACTCTTGTAAAAAGTCCCTCCCCAGCCTTCCTGCAGGTTCCCTTCAGGTATTGGAAGGCAACTATTAGGGCCCCCCAAAGTCTTCTCTTTTCAAGACTGAACAATCCCAGCTCCCGCAGCCTGTCCTCATAGCAGAGGTGCTCCAGCCCCTGGATCATCCTTGTGGCCCTCCTCTGAACACGTTCCAACAGATCCACGTCCCTCTTAGGGTGGGGGCACCAGACCACCCTCACTTTGAAATTTCATTTTCTAACATTCAGTTGATTTTTCCTAAGTTACAACTTGTGTTTGCTGTCTCTCACCCTGCATACCTTTAAGCAGAGTAAGATTCCTCCTCCTAGCCCAATTTTTGTCCAGGCTTCCCATTAACCAGTAGTGGCTCCATATTGACACGAGGGACACCACTAGTAATCAGCCACTGTCTGGAGTTGATGTGACTGACAACCCCTTTGAGATCAGTTGATTGCTATATTTTTAAATCACACAATTCATAGTCTACCTTTCCAGTCCCTGTTTCACCAACTTGTGACTAGACACTAGGGGAAACCAAGGCCTTGCTGAGGGTAAAGTAAGAAACATTTATTCCTCCCCCTCATTTAAAGAGTCTCATCATAGAAAGTTATCACATCGGTCAGGAACCAGTTTATCCTTGGTAAATCTGTGCTTGCCATTTCCAGTTGCTTTTTGTCATATAAGTTCTAGAAGGATTTCCTCCACGGCGTTCCCAAGACTGAGATAAAGCTGACCAGCTTGCAATTCTCAGATGCTGACCCTGTTGCTGGGATATGATGTATACTAACTCCTCCATAATGTGGATCCGATGGTAGACGAACAAAAGGTGACAGACATGAAAAGCATATTTTAATAGCAGGCTTTTGAAGCAATCCTTGGAGGAAGGTGGGACCAGGAATTCTCACCTCCAAAACACTATTATTAAAATACAGATATGTATACTTATGTGTATAAATACTTTTTATATATTACACAAATATAATATAGAATGAAGTTAACACATTTAAGTATAAATGTAATATAACAGGAAAGAATCAAGTTTGAGTGGTTGGTTTTGGGGGTTTTTAAAGTGCATGTCTGCCTCATTAATACATCAGAGTTCCTTTAAATAAATTGCAGAGCATGATGGGAAAGGACAAAATGAATCATGTAGTCAAATTCCAAAATGCTTTTTATAAAGTTCCTCACCAGAAACTGTGAAAATTAGTTGTGACAGAATGCAAAGACATGCTTTGCAGATTGAAAATTGGTGAAAAGACAGAAAATAAAGGGTTGGAATAAACAACAACTTCCACAATGGATGGTTGCTACCAAGATTGTTCACAATTATTCATGCTGAGACCTACAGCGGTAAAAAAAAAATTAATAAACTATATAGGAAAGGTGACTAAATTTGCAGCTGACATAAATTGGTTCAAGACATTCAAAAGCAAATTTCACTCAGAGGTACTGCAGAACACCTCATTACAGAATAGCTAGGTAAAAAATGAAACTCTTATTTTTGTATCGGGAAATAGATGCTTAAAAAAAAATACTAACTATTCCTATGCAGTCAGGAGGTCAGGTGACGTAAACTACTACCACTCAGCAAAGAGACCACAGGATGACTGTCAGAAATTCCTTGAAATGCAAGTTTACTTGGCAGTGCCACTTCACGTCCCTGGAAGTCAGGTATTACTACATGAATAAAGTAGTAGTGATCAAACTTAAAATATGTACATAACTTTGAATGAATCAGCAATGTACTGATGCAGCATACAACACCTTTTAATAGAGGAACCTATTGCTGCAAAAATTAGCGAGGACCAACCCTACAGATTCAGAAGACACCAGTCAAATGCCCAAGAAGAGATCCACTGCAAGTGTTCAGTACAGAAAGAAACGCAGAGAATCTCCTCCCAGGACCTTGAAAAGTGTATCAAGGGATGCATGTGCAGCAGGGATACATCTACACCTGCCTGAAGACACTGCCAGAGACATATTGGCCTAAATTATTCTTTGCTTTGACCCAGGGCAGAACTTACATTATAATTCTCTGAATAGTAAAATGTAAATCAGATTTGCTCTTCAGAATGCATTCCAGGTTTTATGTGTTAATGTGGTTTTTTTTTCCAGCAAGCAATGAAAAATGAAAGCGCCACATTTAACAATCTTGAAAAAAAAATACTCCTAGTGATTAGAGTGTTTAGCTCTTTTACAGATCATTTGGGCAAGTAAATTTAGTCCACTTTGAATGCAGATAATTTTGAAAGATAAAACCATAGTCTGGACTAAATTCCTGATGGTTTATTTGGAATGTCAGAGAGCTATATACATGAGGCAGCCAGTACTGAAGTGACCAAGGGCTAGTAGAGCCATCGTCTCTCAGCATTCAGAGAGCACTTTATCTTTTCTCAGAGTTATTCTTTAAGATAGCTTGTTGAATAACCAGAAGGCAGATGCAATGACACATAAAAAATATAAAGGAAATATTTTGTTGCCTTCTTCAGTCATTACAATGCATTATACTTACCCTTAATTTATGAAACTCAAGAAAGAGTTTGTAAGGTGATAAAATCATGAATGAGAACAAAATATGGTACACTAAACTTAATCCCATTGGATATCTTTACACTAATAGTACACTAAAGATAGTCTCTTTCAGCTGTTCTTTAGCATAAATCTATTAGATAGGTCTAGCTATAAATTAGTATCTAACTTTCACTGAAGTGACCAGTTGATGAAAATAAAATTCTCTGAATTCACTCATACAAAATGCCAATTAAAAAAAAAAGTGTTATAAAAAGACAAAGCTTGAGGAAATAGAATTTTCTTCTAAACTCGAGGCAAAATACAGGGAGCGTGGCCCTTTTGTATTAGGGTTTATGACAAGCACATCCATTTCGGTAATAAATAACACTGACATTTGTGCATTTCAGTATGAAGGTTATTAGCATATGATGAAATGCAGTCAAGCTAGAGCAGCATAATAAGTTATTATCTAAAATTTAGGGCAGTTTTGCTATCTTTGTGCATACATTTACAAAGAAAAAAATATGCTAGCTTAAACTTCATTAGCAGAGGCTTCATTTAAAGCAGTCTACCTTATAAGTTTACAGACACACATTATCTTACAGCTACTTTTGGGTGTTCATATTGTCAGCTATGGCATTTTAAGTACAGTTGCCCATTTAAATGCTGAATTAAATCATATGCTGAAGCTCAAAGGGCACCAGAACTTGGCTTTAGGCTTCTCAGTTCATTATACTGATTTTGTATTACAGAAGATTAATGCTGGCTACAAAATATACTGAGTTCATAAGCTAGGCAGAGTAACACACGTTGGGAAATTCATACGTACACAACATCAAGAGAGACAGAATGATATATCTATTAGTCATGGTCAAACTGTGAGCAAGATTCATTTGTTCAATTCAAGCAATCAGCTGAATGATGCAAATTGTTTCTGAAGTATCACTGATCATGCAGGGGGGAAAAAAATTGCTTTTCAAGCCTTCAGATTTCTCCTTGGAAGGCAAGTACTTTAATTTAGCATAGCAAAATTCATTGCAGAATTGCACGGAACTGTCCTGCTGTAAAGGGCTTGTAGAGCCAAGAGACACTTTACAAAAGCAAAAGGGGTGTTGAAAAGCTTGTCTGCACTAGTAAGCAGAGGGAAATTTTTATTAACTCATTTCAGACTTTGGGTCAAATTACTCCAGACTCCATATGTACTTCTTCTGTGCCCAAAGAGTTCTGTGCTCCTCTTTCACCTACTTGACTGAAGATATTTTCAACAAGACACTATGGCTTACTGCTTGTAGCACAATTATTCTTAACACGATGGTGGTTTCTTTTTCTGAAACACTACACAGCATCAAACAAAACTATTCTCTGCCCTGCTAAATTCTCTGACCAAGCATGGCTGAACATGAACCAGCAGTGTGCCCAGGTGGCCAAGAAGACCAATGGCATCCTGGCCTGGATCAGGAATGGGGGTGTCAGCAGGAGCAGGGAGGTGATCGTGCCCCTGTACTCGGCTTTGGTGAGGCCTCGCCTTGAGTGCTGTGTCCAGTTTTGGGCCCCTCACTACAAGAGGGACATTAAGGTGCTGGAGAGGGTACAGAGGTGGGCTACCAAGCTGGTAAAGGGCTTAGAACACAGGTCGTATGAGGAAAGGCTGAGAGATCTGGAGCTGTTTAGCCTAGAGAAGAGGAGACTGAGGGGAGATCTCATCGCTCTCTAAAACTGCCTGAAGGGAGGTTGTGGCGAGGCAGGGGTTGGTCTGTTCTCCCCAGCAGAGAGTGATAGGATGAGAGGAAATGGATTTAAAATGCACCAGGGGAGGTTCAGGTTAGATATTAGGAAGAATTTCTTTACTGAAAGGGTTGTCAGCCATTAGAACAGGCTGCCCAGGGAGGTGGTTGAGTCGCCATCCCTGGAGGTGTTTAAGAGAGGAGTGGATGTGGCATTTGGGGGAATCGTTTAGTGGGTTGAGAGGGCTGGGACAAAGGCTGGACTAGATGGTCTTCTAGGTCTCTTCCAGCTAATAAAATTCTATGATTCCATGAAATAAAGGATGGTATTTTTAAGGTATATGTTACTGTACTGAAAAATATTCATGCTTGAATGATCACTTTTCATGGCATTGAATCTGAAAAAAATTGAGAATTGGAATTATAAGATGCAGAATTTTAATATTTCTCTGCAAACTGTTGCAGCTCTCCATGCTCATTAATATCACACTAGGAAAAAAAATGACATTCATAGTTCTTTCAACAGACACATGTCAAAATCATGTGTCAAAAACATCTGTAATAGTGGTGCAGGTTCATCATAGGGGACACAGAGTGCTCAGCATTCCATTTGGGGAATTATATTTTTGCAATCCTTAGCAATATTACTGGTGACACTGGGAATAGCTGCTGCAGGTCATGCAGTGGGGGATGTTTAAGGGTCTCTCATTTCCAGCTGTCTTACATTTTTATTTTTTATTTCAACAGTTATGAAAAGGGATAGTATCTCAAGGCATCTATATAAAAAATAGTCAGCTAACAAGGCTAATAAATACATTTCTAGGTCATAACAATGCCAAAACCATCTTCCTTTATGCACCATAGTGTCTTGCATGACAAACCAAAATTGTTACTTCGTTGAAACATCACCAGACTAAGGGAAAAATGAAGTTATGTTCAAATTTTCAAAATCATAGATGATATATAAGCTGAGAGAGATTCTGATGAAGCTAAACCTCTCCAAGTGCCTTTTTGTTTTCATGAAGGGAGAAACTGAAGAAACTTCTTTATTTAGAAACAGATAAAAGGAGGCATCCTAAAAAATACAAGGCACATAAAGCATCTTTCAAGAGCTAGAGTTAGGTGATGGTCATTGAATTAAAATTCCTGGAGAATTTCTGAGTCCTGATTTATTGTTAGGGTGTGTATACATGCCTGCCAAAAACTCTGAAGTACATACAATATCACACTTCTGTCATAAGCAAGATGCCTGGCAAGTGTTACCCTGAGCCAAGGCTAAGAAGGAAAACCTTGAAGGTGAGTAATGATTGGACTTGATGATTTTAAAGGTCTTTTCCAATCTAAATGATTGTGTGATTCTATAAGTTGGCTTCAGAGTTCAGCTCATTTCATTAAAAATTGAACCAAGATGGGTTTGCTTGGTAAGAATAGCATCAACAAATATCCCACATAAAACCTTCAAACAAGTTTCTGCTGTAATACAAGTAATTTGTTCAATTCTGAATGATTTAATTCAGCTGGTTGGGAGCTTAAAAGAGGCAGAAGAGAATCCATGTAATCTGTCAGAAGCTGCTACTTTCTTTCCCAAATCAAGAGTCACTAGCAACCTCCCCATTCCATTTTTAGAATATGTCTAGGAAGCTTAGGAAAGGTGATCTCTTCTTTTTGCTTGCTTCCTTGTTTTTGACAAGCCGCGCTTTTCTCATTAGCAATCTTTTTCCTTAGGACATCTTCTATGAACTCAGCAGTACTCATGCTCACCCTGCAATCTGGAAAGCAAAAGCACAGATTACATGGAGGCTCCTTAGTAATTCAGCCCTTTAGTCACTTCTTTTTCAACTTGATACCTTCCATGTGCTCTGGCCAGAAATATATTTGTTCTCAGTGAGGTTCCTGCCACTATTTTTCAGAAGACTTAAACCAAATTCTTCAGCCTCAGATGTGAAGACATGCCAGCTAGTATTTAAATAAAGCCTGATAGGCAGTTTCCTTGCAGTAAGCATGAATAGTTCCATTATGTATCTATTTTTACAGAGTATCCTAAATCCCACTTATACTAACGAAAGTCTCTACTGACAGCTATACCATCATTCAAGACTTACAGCAATACCACTGACGTCAGAACCTGAAGCTGTGCCTCTGTATTAATATTTCTGAGTATCTATTATAAAAAACACAAACAGCTTCATATTGCTTGCAGGATAGTCATTGACATAATTCTATGGAAGGTTACAACATTTCAGATGGACCTTCACCGAACTTCTTTGATGTGCATAGGGTGAGTGATGTGTAATCAACATTACTTCAAGAATATCCAATAAAAGTAAAATTTATTTTTTTAATGCCTCTTAAGAAGGAGTTCTACTGGACCTCTTCTTTAAGATAAATGTAAAAAAAATCTAGAAATCTGCATTTATTTTTATACAAATTTAAAATACATCTGACTCAAACCTCAGCGAAATCAATGGAAATCATCCTATCTACTTCAACTGTAACTCCACACACCTTTTTCCTTCTGCAACTGATATTAGTACAACATGCAATAAAGGCAGGAAAAAGAGAGATCTAAAAGGATATTTTTAAGGAATTTTTTCATTTGCTGTGGTCTGATGATTGCCAAAATGGACCAAAACCAGCTCCATGGCTATACTTTTCATGAACTCAGGGTTAAAAATAGCCTGTAACAATGGCATGAAAATCCCCTTGGTACAAAATGACCACATTTTTAACATAGTGCTCTTGTTTTCTTTACCAAAAATTAAGTCTGCGGAAGAGAGATCCTATGTAGCTTTAGCTATGTAGAATGTCAGTACCTAGCCTGGTTTATAAAACTGATCATCAAAAGTGCCTCTATTTAGGAAGAGCAGGGACATGTATCTACAAAAGGACATTTGTCACACTGTACATCCACTGACAGAGCAGTATTCTACAGATCTAAGATTAATTTAAACACTTGAGGTAAATGTCTACAACTACGCTAGCCAAGCCGTGTCTTCCTTAAAGACAGAAAAGATAATCAGCTTTGTTTAAGGAATGGCTAATCTGCCCTGTTATAGAAATACATTTCAAGGTAAGGCAAATTATAGCTTAGATTCTGTTAACTACAGGAAGAGTTCAGAATGAATACGTCCAATAAAGGCAGAAACATTCAGTCACAGGAATCCTACCTCTCACACTTATATACCTAAATGTAAGAAAGATCTGGCCTTTCCTAACCAATTCATGTTTATTGATCAGCTTAGCTATAATAACCACTAAGAAGCCCTAGACTGCATTATAACACATAATATTGAAAATTTATGTGCTTGTTATTTGGTACCAGGTGAGTCAGCTGCATTATTCTTTTCAACACAATAATTCACACAAAATCACACTAGTTGGTTTTATGCTAAAACCAAGCAATGACAGCAAAGATTTCACCACAGATTCAACTCGATGTGCAAATAAAGACGAGCCTCAATCTATTATCTGGTCTTTCCACAGGCTTTTACTAATTTACCCAAAATTACTATGTCCTACCAAAAATTCTACCACAAAATAACGGTCATTTTCTACCAGTGAAAAAGCTAGGGTGATTGAGAGATATGAAAGAAAACGAGAAACAGAAGATATACAGGCAAATACTAAAAGTAATTCTTTGGTTTAGATATAAAAAGTTATAAATAGTAAAAGGCTTAAGAAAGCCACCACAAATTCATTTTAGGTTAACGCAATCAGTATATATCTGCTGAAAAATTCAGTCAGTATCATAAAATATGAAACTATACTACCCTTTATGTAGTGTCTGTGGCTTCTCAACAATCCTGAAATTTATGTTTCATTGATTTCATTTTTCCAGCACTTCAAAGAGGGAATACAGGCTATAGGCTGTGGTCTTTTCCATACATTTTATTTTACTTCAGTTAAAATTGAGTCAGATTTTCAGCTAGAGTTCACTGGCAGACTACAAAAAAAAAAAGTTTAAAGCTTTATTGATTTATACCTCTTGATAAATATTGCAAATTATTTTTCAGAGTAAAAATATAGAGATTCCTGCT
>NW_009716348.1:23619-55998 GCF_000703405.1 Apaloderma vittatum
TTGCACTCTTATAAAAATAAGGGTTTATTTGTATGACATGATAGTAAATCAAGATTTAAAAAAATACTGCCTTATATCAACTTGAGGACTACATGCCTGCTAACTTATTAATTAACAGTTTAGTCAGCAGAGAAGCAAAGTGCAGCTGGATAGAGATGTTTCATCATCTGAGCCCGACAACTTTGTACTTTCAAGACCTAGGCAATATGTGAAGTTAATTTGCCTGAAAGACCACATAAAGCCTTTGAGAACATATCTTTCATGGCTTTCTATAGTGCCTTTTGCTCAGAACAGTTTATGAATGACTCAGTTAATCTAAGAAGAGATAAATAAACAATTTGTAACCGCGATGAAAAACACCTAGTACATGATCATGATTCCCCACCAGTAGCTGGCCTCAGTGACTTGGGAGCTTTGTACTTTCTCATCACCTAAAGAAACAATACAGGACCAGCATTTGAACTCTGTGTATATATCTATCCTCTCTCTTTGAAAACACAGGCCTAATACTTCATAAAACACTGGAGTTTGTTGTTTTGAGTTGTCTTTTTTCCCTCCAGGGACTTCTTTACACTTTCAGTTTCTCAGAAACTGCAAAATACCAAGTTTCTCTTGGAGCCCTTCCATTTTTTTAGTTACCATAGGTTTTCCTCATTTACAAGTTTCTACTGTTTGATAATATAGCACATTGATTTCAAAAATGGTGCTATTATTCTGATATTTTATATTTAGGGTTTTTTTTCCTCTAAATCACAAAAAATTCTGAAAAATGTGAGTCTCCATGATTTCCTCGCATGCACACACACACACAAGATCAAAAGAATCTGAAATTCAAGATTTACAGATGCTATATACTTGAACAGTATGTTTACCAAAGCTGAATAAATGCCTTTTTACTTACTAATTACAACAGTAACATTTTGAAAATCACTTCACTATGGTTTAGCCCAGTCGGTTAGAACAACCAAGTTGTTTGGTTCGATCCCCGTTCGGTCCCCATGTGTTGCCTGATCTAGTTTAGAGGCGTCTCTGCCCATGACAGGGAGGTTGGATTAAATGATCTCTAAGGTCCCTTCCAGACTAGGCCATTCTACAATTCTATGGGCGGGGCTCGTTAGCTCATTTCGTTAGAGCATGGTGCTAATAACGCCAAGGTCGTGGGTTTGATCCCCGTATGGGCCAGTGCTTTTATCGGTTTCGACATCAGAAACTGCAGGGGGGAAGTCAAGCAATAGAAAATGTGAGAGAAAACATGAAGGTAAAAAGCGCGTACATTAGCAGAATCTTAAATCCTTCCATGGGACATCATCAAATATTAAGAGTGATAGCACAGCAGCTACAAACCCACTTACATAGCAAGAAAACAACTACTTTTCTAGATCTCAGACATCACAGGGTATTCACATGCAGAGTCTCATCTGCTTTTGCGACATGTAGCACAGACTGACAGGCGTGCTTGCTGGCCTATGTTTTCATTGCTGACATCTCCAAAATGCCAGGGAGCTCAGATCTTACTATTTCCCTTTCGATTCTGACAGACAAAAAGCATCTAAGATGAAGATGTGTACAGAGACATAACTGGGACAGAAGTTAAGAAATGCTGAATGTTGGGCTGAACTTTTCTACACAGTAAACCAGTTGGTTTCTTCCACTGATGTCAAGGGTTAGGGCTGGGCCAGCCACCAAACAATGACGGATGCTCTCTAAGCCCTCTCTTTCTCCAAAATGAGAAGGGAAAGGGAATAAGGCAGACACACAGATTGGAAAACTAAAACAATAATACTATAATAAAAAAATAATGAAAATAATTTACTGCATACAAATATATACAAAACCAACTTGCCCCTGAGAGCGATCACCACTGATGTTGCAGAGCAGGTTGCACCAAGGAAGCCTCAGGCTCAGCAACAGAGAGGAGCTGGATACGGGATCTGGATTTAGGAACTCAGTATTGGGATCAAAGGCAGAACATTGTGCAGAGTTCTCCTCGGATGTTAGCTATTTAAGAAAGGGGCTTAACCTCTATGATCTCTCAGTTTTATACTGAATATGACATATATGGAATGGAATACTCTTGCTGGTCATCTGTCCTGTCTGTTCCACAGAGGTGCAACCTTTTGCTTCCTTGTGACCCCTTTTACTTCCCGGCACCCCCAGCGTGGCACACAAGAGCCAGCAGTGGCCTTGGCCACTATAGGAATAAGTATAAGCAAGAGCCTTTCTGTATACCAAACCCAGGCAGTAACTGTAAACGTAGGGTATTATCACTTCTAGTAGCAGACACTGCAAAAATACGCTGTTAACTTCAGAAAGCGCAGCCTCTTAGAAGAGACTAAGATGAAAATTAAAACTCACTACACGAAAATGGTTCTGTTTAGCTCCAACCACGAAAACTGGTCACTCTTACCTGTTTGTGTACACTACTGAGAACAGGTTACTTTTGTCCCAGTTCTCTACTCAGCCTTGACTCTTGCCCATCAGTTATTCAAACATTATCCTAAAACCATACATTTTAATATCCTTGCCCCTCAGATAGCCCTCAGCTAGTTCTAATATATTATTTAGTTCCTATCCACCCACTCTGCATAATTCTGTCGGTATTTTATGAATATGAGCTGTATTTCACATTAGCATAGTACTAATCAATTCAAAATATAATAGTTGTCTATTGGTATTTAGCTCAAGTACATTCTCAAATACTTTACTTTAAAGTTATAAAGATTAAAGTTTTAATCCACATACATAAATCATGCCAATTCCAAATGCCTGGCTCTTAGGAGATCTCCTTCACTGACTCACTCTCTTTTAAATCCTTTCCCCAGAGCGCTAACAAGGAGAATGAGGACATGTCCTTTGCAATTGGGCCAAGATCTTCTTTCTGAAGAGCTGAAAAAAAATGAGGATGGGGGGAGGAGAAATTTAGTCAATTACAACTAGCAGAACTGGGCTGAGTTAATAGCAGAAGATGAGACTCTTCAATCTGAGTAAGGAGATTTAGTCCAACGAGTAAATGCTATCTGATTCACAGAAAGTTGTCGCTCTTATTGGCAAATTTAAGTAGGTTTCAGATGGACCTCGCAAAACCAGGTTATTTATCATTTAACTAGACTATCTAGATCTCAGTTTATCTAAACAAGTTGCATACATTGCAATATAGAGTGCATAAAGCAATTCCCATCAGAAAAATATATAGTCTATGTAGGAAATTAACAAACACAATATTTGCTGACTTTTTGTAAGATAAAAGAGCAGTCAGAACTCTCAAATTTCTCTTTTCCGGTGACTGTAGTTCAAGTAGGTATAAAAAAGAAACACTTTAAATTGATTTGTGAACTGGGCATTAGGTTTAGATTTTGTAGCTCTAAAGAGGAGAGCAGGAATAAAAATGAAAACTGTGCTGGATTACAGCTACACAAAAGAGAGTGGTTTCACTGAATAGGAACTGTATCCAAACTTCCTTTTGTTTATGAAGTCTCACAGTACTACTATTTCTATAATAGATAAAATCAGTATTTACTTACAGTCAGAAACCTGGAGTAACTCCATTACATACTTATCTTTTGTTACCAGTCCAACAGCAGAATTTCAGCTTCCTCCTTTACAATAGAATAAACCACAGATGTTTGTGTCCATTTTTTTTCCCTCCAGCCTAAACATTGTCTTCTATATATTTAATATTAAAGGATTTGTGTGTTTGTGTGTTTTTGTTTATAAATAAATAAATTGATTTATGTTATAAGATTTTAGCAAACTTCAAACTGCAGAATAGTTAAATTTCCTCTTGAGGTATCAAATATGAGGAGATTTCATTGTTATATATTAAACAATTAAAATCTTATCAGACTTGTGCTTTTCTTAGAGGGATTGTGAGGGTGGAAAGATGTTGAATTTCTTTATTTTTTTTTAAGTGTTTCCCTTTTGGAGGGAAAGTTATATAAATGGCTTCCTAAATACTAACACGATTTTATCTAAATTTTCTCAAGTCCAGTCTGGAGGCCTCAGTATTACAGAAGATCCCACCATCACTGAAAACAGGACCATTGTGCCACTGAGTTTTGGCATATTGCTCTTTCCTTCACAAGACAGCCCCGCAAATAAGGTACCCATCCTGGAAGCTGGCAGTTCATTTCAGAAGCAAGGTGAAACAGGAAAATCGATAGACTGGTCTTTTAGCTGAAATGCTGTCGTTGGTATGAAAAGAATAGCAGGGTAGAAATGAATGTGTTGCACCCTCCTTGACTTGATGGTGGTAGTAGCAATTTTCAAATATTCTCTGTGTGTTTATGTGTATGTGTGAGATGGAGAGTGGAGAGAGAGAGAGACAGACAGACACGGAGAGAGACTGGAGGCTTCTTGATAAAAAGAGTCCTATCGTGAAGTAGGCAAGCAATAAGAAAAATACTAGAAATTCAATCTACCTTACAAAATACCAATTATTTTAAATTACTGGGTTTCTATGTTGAGGTAATAGCCTGGCATTTACAGGGTCAGTAGTTGTTTCCAATACTGACAATCCCACAATACATAAAGAGATTTTTTTCACTATTTCTCAGTGCCTATACAGATAAGGAGAGAAGCTGGCAGCTGCATTTAAGCCAACACATAACTTCCAAATAATATTTTAGCCTTTCATCCCGAAGTTACCTTATTCAGCAAAACAACCTATCTCATGCCCTGGGACATTCACCTCTAAGTTCCATTAGTTCAGATGAAGAAGAAAGCAATTTTCTCTTACAGTAAGTTTCATGGGTATGACCATGCATTAATCCTATCAGGTTACCAGTACACAAACAAAAAGTATATTTTTCCTCTCTTCATTTAGACAGTTCTTAACCTACCAGCACCTCACCTCCAAATCCTCTCAAAGTGTGAGAAAAAAGGGAGATATAACAATTTTAAAACTAATAATTTAGTAATATGAGAAAAATCTGCTTATGAGAGTATCATTTCCTTTGACTAACATAATTTCATGCTGCTGCTACAGGCTTTGAGGAATTTCTCTCCAACCTATCATCTTCTAAAAACCTGAAACTTAGCTAAATTACTTTTTTCCCAAGGAAGTGAAAGTTCAGACTTGGCATTGGAATAAAAAAAAAAAATGATTCAGTCAAATAGGTAACAATACCTTTAATAGGCAAAATCCAAAAATCAAGAGCTTCTCTACATTGAATAAACAATGAAAGATCACATCGGTATACAGAATATCTTCCCTAGGACTTCCACTCCAAGGTTATCCTCTCCCTCTTCATCTCTTCTTAAATCCTTCTAATATGCACCACAAACTAGAGTACCACATACTATACCATTTTTCTAGTAGTCACTCTCTGAGAAATTGTTCAATGATTACTATCTGTAATTTTTATTTTAACTCATTTCAGTCCAAGAAAGTAGAGAATCTGAATTTGACCTACACCTTAAAAAAAGAATAAATCTTTGAAGTACTATCCTTGCATTGGTGAAATGTCATACCTCAATTTCTAAAAACGTTGATATTTTTCTTTAGTTATGTCTTAGTCTTATATATGTAGTACATCATACAACAAATTTTTTTTTAGTATTTACAGTATTGAACCAATATTTATGGTTTACGGTACATTACGTGCTGAACAAGAACCTATGCGTACTGTCAGTTGCATCAAAATCAACTAAGTTCATAGGTCAGCTATGCCTCTGCAATTATTTAAGAAGCTATCTTTTTCCATGTTGTTAATTACCACCACTCAGCTACAATGTCATTTAAATCTAGTTTAGGCTAAAAAGGCTACCCCAAATTACCACTGAAAGCAGTTTGAAATTCCTGTTTAAGGTTAAGCTCATCAACTTCATGGTAAAACAGTCTAAAAGTGCTCATAAATATAGGATAGGTGGTTGCTGCTAATTAGGTAGGGAAAAATAATTCAGTTATCACGTAACTGCAATAGCTCTATATATCCCAAAATAAACCATCATACCAACCCTACTACAATCTCTACATAAATACTACTTGAAAATTGGCCTTCACAAATACAGTCAGTTTCTGGTTCTAACATACATCGATTAACATAAGAGCCATAGAAAGCTCTTCACGCAAAGATCTTGGACAACACCTACATATCTGTGAAAACACATTTTGAGATGTTTCAGACAAGGCATCTGAAATAAGACAGTTACCTTGGAAAAATTCAGCCACATTACACAGCTGCAGCTGTGTTACAACTGCATGTTACAGCTCCATGTTACAACTGCAGCTCATGACATGTGCTGGTTATTAACTGTACAGACTGTAGGTATAAATATATGTATACAGCTGTACAGACTCTATAGAAATCTGTGACTGAGCAGGCATCTCTTCCCAGTGTGGGAATGCTCTACCGAGAGATCTACTGGACGGCTCGGCCTCAGCTCAAGCACTTAAAACGTAGCATAAGTTGACTGTGCTGTGTAGATACACTAGAATACCTGTTTGTCCTGGTTTGAGCTAAACAGAACCACTTCTTTTTGGTGATTTTTAATTTTCATCTCAGTCTCTCCGAAAAGGCTGCACTTTCTGAAGTTAGCAGCATGTTTCTGCAGACAGTGTGTGCTACCGGCAGTGATAACACCTGATGTTTACAGTTAACTGCCCAGCACTGGGATGCAGAAAGGCTCTTGCTGATACTTATTCCTAAAGTGACCAAAGGCCACTGCTGGCTCTTGTGTGCCACACTGGGGATGCCGGGTAGTGAGAGAGGTCACAGGGAAGTAAAAGGTTGCACCTCCGGGGGGGAACAGACAAGACAGGTGACCAGCAAGAGTATTCCATCCCATATATGTCATATTCAGTATAAAACTGAGAGATCATAGGGGTTAAGCCCCTTTCTTAAATAGCTAACACCCGAGGAGAACTTTGTACAATGTTCTGCCTTTGATCCTAATACTGAGTTCCCAAATCCAGATCTCGTATGTAGCTCCCTGCTGCTGCTGAGGCTTCCCCGGTGCTGCCTGCTCTGCAACATCAGTGGTGACTGCTATTGGGAAGGAGTTGGGCTCAATATCAGATTTGTGTATATTTGCACACAGTTCATTGTTTTTATTATTGTTTTATTAAAGCTGGCTTAGTTTTCTTTTCCAGTCCACGAGTGTCTCTGTCTTATTTCCTTTCCCTTCTCATTTTAGGGAGGGAGAAAGGTTAGAAAGCATCTGTCAGCGTTCAGTGCCAGGCCTAGCCCTAATCCTCAAAAAAAAGCAGCATTTCCAAGTACAAATGAAAACTAACAATTCCATCTGTTTAAAAAAAAAAGAAAACCAAGAGAAAATAAAATACACAATGCAAATGGAAAACAGGATACTTTTTTCAAGGCTTGGTTTTCATTTTAAGTGGTTTCACAATGGTGCAATTCTAGTGACTTAACCACTCTATAAAGGAAAAAGCAAACTCTTGAGCGGATAGATGGTCCTGAACAAAATTCTCCTAGGTGAATAATGTCGAGTTTTAGGGTGTTTAATTCCATAACTACTTCCCGGCAACCCCTCTGGGGCTTTAAAATATTGGCTAGATTCCATTTCTACCTAAGCCTCTTCATAATTACATTTTTTATAAGGAATATACACAGAGAAATAAAGATGACAAGGGAGAAAAAGAATGCCACTCTGGGACAGTTCTCAAAAGGAGAGTGCAGTATCTATGTAAATGAGAAAACAGTTGAAAATGAGATCTGTGGGGGTAAACAAGAGAAAGAAAAAGTGTGGTCAAAGATGAAACAGGGAAAAAATCTTACTGGAAAAATTTGTAAGTTATTTTTAATTTGCTTCAGGATAGTGGGGGAACTACAACAGGAAGATCGGGGGGTTTTCCACATGGTAAATAACAAAAATGTACGAGAACTAAGTCTCATGAGAAGGCATTCTTGAAGAAAGAGTAAAGCATCAAACAGTATTAATCTAACATTTCAGAGAGGCTAACGTCTCCACGTAGACAAAGCACTAACTGTAGGTACAGCTGGCACCCATCAGTAAGCAACAGTACACTGATTTTTGTTTCTTTTCACATGAGCAACAGAGGGTAAATATTATAAAGCAGTCTAGCTGTAAGCCACCGACCAGTTCCAAATTCATAATAAACAAATCATGCATTTCAATAAAAAGCTGTATCTTCCCAAGATCAATCAAAGACCTAACTGTGAATCACAAAAAAAACCCATTTTTTTTTTTTTTTTACTTAGTTTTGTAACTCTCTTGTGATGAAAGGACACAACAGATAACACTTCCTTTCACAGGCAGACAAGGGAGGAATAAAGCTGGCCAACATCAAAACAGGATTTTGGAGGAATTTCAGCAAAGTATCTCATAGCGAAATTGTGAAAAGCTTTCTAGGGGAAGGCAAAACCCCCTGGCACACGATATTGGAGCTACTGCTTCTTTCCAGTCGTACCAAGCAGGATCTTAGCAGCAGGAGTCTGGGAACCAAGATCACTCATAAGATGCATCAAAATCTGTCTGGATATACCTGAAGAGCTCAGCTCTGCGGTATGTCTGCCTTGTGCCTGCCCCACCTATCTCCACAGCAAAAGGGCTGCATGAAGGACCCTCACTGGAGTAAGTAGTCCCTTACCATATAGCTTCAGACTATGCAAGAGATATGATACAACATATTCTTGAGTTTGTTTTTTTCCCAACATGACAGCATGCTTATGGATAGAGGCAGAGTATCTGGAGAAAAGCAAAGAGCAAGTTTGCAAAGAAACGGATTAATGAGACACTCAGAATCTTGCATGGGAAAAGGTGGTTTGCGTGGAAAGTCGGTCTGAGAAAGGGAAATCAACAGAAGGAGGGACAGAAAGAGGAAGCACCGCTGGCACGCTGCTCTCTGTCGGCTTGGTATCAGAAAGAGTGGGGTAGGTGGGAAGAGTGGTTACAAATAAGACATGGCAGCTAGCTTTATTACTACAGATAAGCTTCATTAGTACTGCATTCAGGCAGGGTTAATTAGCTGTTCTAAGCTTCCCGGCTCCACTATTTATTTCTGTATGGAACATCAGCCATACTGATTTGTTTATATGGGGAGCATACAACCAGTCAGGGGAATAAATCAAGTCTTGCAAATCCTAGATTTACATGATAAGCACTGGCACATCATCTAGAAGTGAAGCCCAACTCTCCTCACACCAGTGCACATGCCTTTTTCCATTTTTATCTTCCACACCACCAAATGGGGCAAATACTAATGCTACACTCTTTTTGCCAGTTAAAAGCAGATCTGTGAGATGCAAAAAATTAAAATGAAACATAGAAATACAGTGCTAAGCTCAACAAATCTCAAATCAATACTATTGCAACTCCAGGTAAGTACAAGACTAAAAAAATCCATGATATCAGCATCATCAGGTATCTACAGCAATATTCATCACCCACCATCTGAATTCTGATTTACAAAGTTAGCTGCATTGTTCCTTCTCACTATGCAACTTGTTATAGCCTTGTCTCTGCCTTGCACTTCACTTTTATCAGCAAGTGTCGCTTTTGCATCACTTTGAACCTACTCTTTCAGAATGCTTTAAGATTAAATTTACATGCATTTTTTCTTAAGCATGCAAAACATAGCAAAACCCACTTTTGGATCATACAGCATAATGTACCTGTTAATCTGAAATAATTTGATTTTTAGTGGTTTTGTGCTGCCAATGAAGGGAAAACAAAACACTTCACATTACTGTAATTATACCAGCCTCTCCAAAACGAGTAATTCGTGATTCTCAGTCCATCTTCTCCCAGACTTGGACAAACAGAAAAATATATTCAAAATTGCTCTGTTCCACATTTAATACAGAGAGAAATGCCTGCAAGTTTATAAAGCATATATATATATGATGCACTGCGGTTGTATTTTGTTACGGACAGCCTTCAATCACCTGCATTTTATGTAAAATCCTCTTCCTATTTTAAATGTACACATTAGCATATAGAGGAACCTAGTAAGTCATCACTAAACTTTGGGCTGCCTGTTGCACTATCTTCCCTAATCTAATCTGAAACCTCAGGGACTGTAATTTACAATAATCTTTTTTGATAGCTGTGTATCTGTACTAGTTCTTCTCAGTGATACGTGGTAGGACAAAAGACTTCCATACAGTGAAAACCGGCCTTTGTGTGGTAAATAACATCTTGAGTAAAACATGAATGAAGATTTTGGTGGGTTTTATTCTGTCCCTCCATTCCATAGACCATCTCCTCATCTTCTCCTTCTATGTGTATTCGCGCGTGAACACGAGCTAGTTCGAGTCAAAAGTGTATATCTTTCAATTGCAGCAGGTTGTCATTCTTTCAACACATAAGAGAACACACTGCAATTCAATAAAGCACAATGAATCTTGACCTAGCACGCTTATCTTAGCTTTGCTCACAATCTCTGAAAAAAACCCTTAAATATTCTTGTAATAACAATGGTTTGGGGATTAATTTTTCTTTTTCCCTCCCTCTTTTACTAGGTCCTCCCCCCTCCCCAATCTGTTTGAGCTTCTTGGGATGGTGGAACCAGAATTTGACTTGGAGGTTTATGTATTATTATTACTATTATTACTACATCCAGAGCCTCTGACAGCAACAGATGTACCTCAAGGAGCTTTGAACTAGAGCAAAGTCCTGCTGGTAAAATGGCAGCTTTTCTGAAAATGTAATGTGCCTGCCAGATGTGGTCTCCAGTCCTTTTCCTGCCTGGACTCTTCCTACAGAGCTCCTGTCTCAACTTCCTTTCATGTGCTTAGTATCCTTTTAATATGAAGGCCATAGCATCTTACAAAGGATTTTCAAATACTTGAATTTAAAATTCACCAAGAATTCTACCTTTCAACCCTTCCTCCCACCCTCATAACCTTATTGAGCCATTTTTCTCAAAAATTTTCTAAAGGCTCTTAACTTTTTTACTTGAATGCCACAGAACAAATAAATGCATTGTCTGTGCCCTTAGGAGCTATAATTGTATTAATATTTTTTCACCTGGTCTTCAGACGAATGGAGACTAGAGACACAGTAGCAGGAGAGGACTGGGGTTTTTGCTTTTCTTTCTTCTACCTTTTCTCTCTTGTTCATGCCTCCTTTCCTCCTGCTCTGTCTTCACTCACAGTCTGATCCTGGGAAGATGCCAATGCGGATGCCAATTTTTTGTTAGGGGGCAGGAAACAGCATTTTATGTATAGCCTTAAACCAGTCAGATGAATAGCAGTTTTCTCCATGCCTCATGAGGCAAAGTGAAAGTAGTCTGCTAGTGAAGTCTGTGGTTCGCTTTTACGTCTAACAAGAGCTGCAAGGCAGCAATCATGAACTAGGCTAAACATCTTGCTTTGAAGCCTTTCCAGTGTGGAAAACTCATAACACTTCAAAGTGACAGTTTCTCTCTTAAAAGAAAATGAACAACTACTAGGCCAATGTCCTAAAATTTGAAATAACTGCAGAGTTTCTAACCAAAAGACCCATTGCAGAAATGGCAGGACATAACAGAGTTTCAGTGCATCGAAACCAGGAAACAGTAATTCTGAATTGCATCAGCTATTTTAGCCAGAAATTCTCTGGCAGTTATTTACAAGTGTGCCAATGAAAGTGAAATCAACCTCTGCAATACAACAAATTTAAAAATATGCTGTCTCAGTACAACGTGTACACTGATGTTAGCTTATTTATAAGCCTGATTTACTACATAAGCTTTGGAGACAATGAAGCCTCTAACTCTCTCCACACGTGTGTGCATGCACATACTTTGCATGTCACTGTTTCTCTCAGCACTCTGGAGTCAGTTAGCAAATTTCAATTAACTCAGATAAGCAGTGGTCCTAGAGATACGAAGTTCCTTCAAGTCTGACAAAACAAGGCAAGAAAACCCCTAACACTTCCACCACTGAAGGAAAAGCTGAAGGTCATCCCTCTGGGACACCATGGAAAGATGTTACATGAACATCTCAAGAGCAGTAACATCTCTGTCAGTGCTTGCCCCTTAGGGGATATCAGAAAACCCAGCCATATGGGGCTCAGAGATAAGCAGTAACCAGTCTTCATTAGTTTTGGTGCTCATAACTACTGCTTTCATTGTTATAACAACGGCAAGTGTATCTATCTACTAATACCATTGGAGTGTAGGCACCCTATGTACTAAGGGCTAGACAAATGAATAGAAAAGTATTTTTCCTCCCCTAGAGAGATTGCCATTTCGTAGAATCATAGAATGGCATAGGCTGGAAGGGACCTTAGAGATCATCGAGTCCAACCTCCCTGTCATGGACAGGGACGCCACCTCTCGACTAGACCAGGCAACACATGGGGATCGAGCGGGAATCAAACCCACGACCTTGGTGTTGGTCCTTGTTGTCAGCACCGCACTCAAACCACAGCATAAAGAATCAAAATCAACCTGCTTGCCCTTTGGAGATACTCTGGTGCACCTTTCATAGAGATGTGACTCCAGACATTTGGGTGAGAATGGTGCTCAGACCCCCAGAGGCAGTCGAGAGGTGCACACAGAACAAGAGACTGATCTAATTCCTTCCTGGCTGCACACATTAACTGCTATGCAGTGGGGTTGGCTGAAGTTTAACAAGCTTGGTAGCCTGCACCTTATCAATAAGTTTTTGATAACTTGCAGTCACCAGAACCCCCAAGAGAGAAGCTATCGATAACAGGCACATCACGATCATTTCTTTTTCTTTCATTCTGTAAGCAAAAGCCAACACTCAAAGCAACCACAATGAATCTATATAATACTGTAACTGTGTAATTATTTTGGAACTTTTTCTAATTGAAGTATTTCAGACTTTATTAACTGAACTTGCAGACTATAAAATGGGAATAAAAATAACACAACTACACACTGTAGACTGTATTGGAAGACACAGATCACAGCAAAACCTAGGATTTAATGTATTCAAATATTTTGTTTCTTTTTTACTAGATAAAACATAGAATGATAGGTTGGCAGTTTCTATTTGTTTCAATACAGAGTTTACACACTTCTTCACCAACTGGTTGCAATGTAACAAACATTCATAATTTTTATTTCCATGAGGACTTTCTGTTAAAATGGTGTGGAGATAGGGAGAGAAAAAACAAATCTGGTCCTACATCCTCACTTGACATAAAGAGATACATCTATGCATCTAAATTACCTAATTTAAATTTAGATAATTTGTAATAGGTGAATTTGCTCTATAATACACAACACTTTTATTTAAAGTGAATAGGTACTCCATGTGGAGTGGCAAAAGTCTATGCAACATTCAGAGTAGCTCTATACAAGAGAAACTTGCATTAGAAAGAAATCATTCTGCTTAGGTGTGATTGTTTAAATTATTAATATATACATATAGCTGTAAATGAATTGCCAAGTAATTTATTCCAAGGTAAATTAAACATAGTGAGAGAAATCTTAGCCTTGTTAGAGTTGGTGAAAGTTTCTTGAACTGACTTTGACAGACTAGAACTTGACCTTCAGTTAAGGATGATGATGTCTCAGTACATCTGCATTTACAGCAGCAATATATAGAAGATAATGTGAATTGATACCAAGGTCTTATGATCCAATCGGTACTTATTCCTCTAAAAGAAATTCGTATGTATATGTTACATTAAGAATTAACTGATTACTGACCTACAACATTTACTATGCTTTGAAGAAAGCCTATTAATTTTATATGCTATTAACCTGTGCTAGGAGGTTAAACTGTTGCCTGTATGTTTAAGAGTTATTGGCATTTTGTTCATATTAATCATAGGAAAGTAGGACAGAAAAATACTGCTTTCAACGAAACCAATGCATCATAATTATTTCCTGGTTGACAAGATGCTTGATTACAATTTATACTGTATCTTGTTAATTTATGAAAGATCCTTTAAAAGTTACTTTATTTTCCAGCATGTTAAGTAGAAGTAGGTGATGCTAATCCTACTTTACAGGTTTCTTTCACCAGTGAAGTCCTAATTGGTATCTCCTTTTGTTATCTGACACTCTGGGTTTTTTTGATTGGTTTGTTGGTTAGTTGTTGTTTTTTTCCTGGCATTATAGTTGTTTTTGTTTTTCTCCACAAAACCACTTCATTTGTTTTTCAGTGTGCAGTCAATGGAACAGAGTAACAGCAAATTGGATTATTAGCAAAGACATAAGAAAACCTACTTTCACCACAAAAAGTACTATTTTCTTGACACATTCTTTCAGAGTTTAAGAATTATTTAGATTTGAAGATAAGGCAAAAGTTCCTGACCAATTCCAGTCTTTTAATTCAAATGCCAAAAATTACTGTTAAAATATTATTTAGAACAAGATTCAAGACTGTGATTTTAATCTCAAGCTCCTGTCTAGAAAACATTCAAGGGTTTCAAGTCTCAGCAAACTCAAGAGTGGATTACTCACCTAAAAAGCATATGTTTAAGCTTCTGCCTGGATCAACTACATAGTTTATACCCACCTAGAGGTTGTAAATAGGTATCAAAAAGGCAGACAAAAACATCAACAGTTGGAGCTGTCTTGTTCTCTGATTGATAACATCCTCTTCTTAAATGCATATAAGACCTTGGTAAATTAAGGTACCTGAGACAAAATTTTCTATATCCACATGCCTCAATTCCATCTCCTATCCCACTGTACCCATATAATGACTATAACTTAAGATGGAACCCAGCAAAGTGTTGTTTTCTCCTCCTATCTCAATGCCTTGATTTTGCATGCAAAGGACAAGAGAGAAGAACAGAGGAGACACCATTTTCAAACCATCCCTCAGTCTCTAGTTTCCCCAGAGCACACCATGGCACATTATAGAAGGTCCAGGTGCAAACATATTTATGTTGTTCTGTGCAGCTCCCAATGATTTAGTTTACTAAGCATGGGCACTTCACAATCCACAAGGGAGACAATTTTAGCACGGGCCCTCGTCCTCCTCACAAAGAGGCACATGATCCTACACAAGGCTGTCCTAGCTATCAGCCACTGAAACTTTTTATTTTCACATGCACAAGGCAACATTTTGACTCTGTAATGGGACCTTAAGACAGTCAGAGCTGTAAAGCCTACCCAGACTTTTTTTATAGTTATTTCTTCACAGATAACCAAAAAATCCAGATTTTATTAGAAGGTAAACCAAAATACTGCTGCACTTCAGTTTCAAATAGAGACACATCAAAGCAACATGGTGAGAGAGAACATGTGGAAGTGAGACAGGATTAGAGTCAGTTCTCCCTGGGATCAGTATGCCTTGCAGCTGAGTACCTGCTTCTAAGATTCCCTTAAGTAAAATCTGTGATTTCCTGAAGAGCAAACAACGTTTCTAGGGAGCAGCTAAGAATGTTGAGGGCAACAAAAGCTCCCAAGAAAGCGAAGGTGTGACAAGAGAAGCAAGTAGAAAAGATACAGAGGGGAATCACTGCACAGATGGTAGGAGCAGAGGGCGCGATATCAGAAGATGAGCGACAGGGAGCTCCCTAGGAGCCAGAAGATGCTGTGTTATCTCTTACCCACCAGGAATTTCAGGATGATGTGGCAATTCTTCTCTGGAAGTTATATAACGTAGTAGTGAATATGGAGTAGAAAAATACTACCCCTTCCAGGTTTTCTGGAAAGGCAGCAACTGTATATATTGGGCATGGGGTTTCTTAAGGCTGGGACAGATAGTTTCCCCCACAATAAATCTCTGGCAACAAGGGGTAAATATAGCATAGCCTCAGAACTAGGAAAAGAAGTACTGTGTACCCCAGGAAGACAACCAGATTAAGATACTGAGAAAACACGAGTGGAGACTCTGAGAAGACAGACTGGAAACAAGATTTTCATAAAAGACAATATTACTCTTTCATAAAAGAAAATGCTATGTAAGGAAGCTGTATGCGGAGCAGATGTGTATTTGGTGTTCCCACCAGCGAGCAATAAATAAGAGGTGAGGATGGAGAAAGATTTTATTGTTAGAAAGCATTTCCCAAAGAACAAGGAGACTCCCAACTCGCAACACTCCTGCTTCAAATTGCCTTGCAAAATGTATGCCTCATCTGACTAGGTGAATAGCTCACCTTTACAGAGGATGATAACTTATTACAGCTATCTGCTATATTTACTCCGCTTGTCTGAGGGGCACTTATCCAACTGTGCAACAAATTCAAAGATTGACATGGAGTCTGATATGGATCATTTGCAGAATTTCACTTGTTTGAAAATTATATTCTAACTGTACTGTTTGCTTTCATTGAAAAGAACGGAAATTAAAGAACAAGATAGATGTAAAATCATACATTAAACATATGCTATACTTGCCTAACCAAATATTCAGAAAAGGAAGGGAAGGTCAGACAACATGTGGCCTACGTACAGCTTAAGCTCTGGTTCCTTAACATTTTACAAATTTGCTGAAAAGGAGACAAATATGTTAATGAATTCACTACAGGTGAAAAATTCAGTTTGTGTGTGTTTTGTGACATTACAGTCATGTCACACTTTCTCCAAATACAGGATCTAATTTTTCAGAGGCAAATTCAAACTCAGTATTTTGTCACAAAAGCATTAGCATAAATATTTGTATGTTTTCCTTCACTAGAATCAGCAACTAAAGTGAGAGGAAGAAAGTATTAACATCTGTAAGGAAAGTCTTCATGAAACAATGCAGTTCAAATGAAGTTATATTTAGATTTCAGCCCAAAATTAACCCCAGAAATCCCAATTAATCCCAAAACTAATTAAAAGAAAGCTCAAAATCAGAATTCAAAACAGTAATAACTGTCACACACAAGATATACTGATAATGCAAGGTAGCTCTAAAATAGTTTATATAAATTATTCAGCTTTGAATTGAAAGAGTATCTAGATATCTTACACAAGCTCAGAAACTTGTTGCATGAGTGATTATGATACAACTTAAATTTGCTTAAAAATATACACATTAAAAAAAACCCTCACTTTTTTTAAAAGCTATAGCATTTTGTATTTGTTAAATATAAATTTTATTTCTCTTTTTAAAAATAAATATTTCAAACCAACATCTTGTAAGAAAGTGTCAATGCTTATTCAGAAAATGTAGAGCAAATCTCCCCTCTTTAAATCCTTCCCAAATGCCAGAAATGTCAGAGGCCATTTATCACTCTCCATGCTCCTTTTTTTTCAAATAGAAAATTTAGTCAGAATGCTACCTTGATGATTACCTCTTTTTCTGCCCTTCCCCCCTCTTTAGTCCTCCTGTTTATTTGTTTTTTGAAGAGGCCAAGGGTTTCCTGTGGCACAAATTAAAACAGTGTAACAGCTTTCATTTAACAGAAGAATCAAGAAAAAAGGTCTGCAACTTGTAAACTTATTCATACTCAAAGCATTATTCAATTTTATTGGCTGGATAGTTTTAAAATACATGTGACTTCACATTATACTGTATAAGCAAAAACCTATCAATTCCCCCTTATGTCTGTATAAATGGCACTTACCGCTTTTATATGACTTTATGTAGGACACAACTTACAATTTGTGAGAATGGGAACTTAAAAAGGCAACAGATTTTCCTCAAAATGATAAGGTTTTACTGTTAACAGACAGTAAAAGGAGTTGGGCAAGCTCTAAATAAAAACGTATCACTTTATAAACTTGTGACCAATCCTGTAGCAGTAAACTGGAAAGACAACAACAACAAAAAGAACAAGAAAAATAAATATGCTCTCAGGTATATTAACTTGTTACTGAAAGGCAAAGCCAGGACTCCTCTTTCCCACATCCAACAGCTCTTCTCCATCACACAAGCATATACCACACTCATCCTCAGAGTTGCAGCCTCTCTGTCCCATGCAGCTCCATAGCAAGGGACGTGTCCAGGTTGTCTTTTGGGGCCTTTCTCAGTGCAAGCTTAGAGGGCAGTAATGAAGTGCCATGAGCATTCCAACCCCAGGTGCTGCAGAGCCACAGAGAATATGACCAGTGCAACCAGGTAAAACATTATGTCCTGAGAAAAAGCCATAAATACAAACTATACAGGTTTGACAGGGCTAGCAGTAAAAATGTTGATAGCCAGTGACTCCAGTAAAACTAAAAATATAACTGAAGTAAGAGTGACAAATTTAAGATGACATGAGATGGGAAAAAGATGATATGCGATGAGCTTGCTCTCTTCTTCCTCATTTTCATATCTTCCCCATCTTTCAAAAAAAATCAAGAAGGAAAGAGGGAAAAAAAGCACTCTGTAAGAATTACAACATCTTTTTACAAGGATATATCATTCACTGTAAGAAAAACTAGTAGCGTAGTGCCCCTTTCTATTTGGGGCTCAATTTCAATGCATTCAAATTACCAGCCCCACTTGAAATGCAGCAATAATCTATAGAGTTATTGCTGTCCTACACCATGACATTGCAAAATATGCCAGCACACCCTAGGGAGACCTACCTATTTCATTGTGAAGTTGTATTTAATTTACTGCCCCTTATCAGCCACAAATCTCATTTGTCACCATAGTTCTTGAGGTTCCTGCCTTCCACTGAGATGGGGCCACTTTCCCACAGTCTGTATTTTCAAGAGATTAATCTCATTTTATCATTATCTACCCATCTTCCTAATCTCTCCAAATCCTTTTTATTGTGTTTTGTCCTCAGTGATATTTTCAATGGCTCTTGATACAGTATCATTCAGGCATTCCACGTGAAACCTGCTGTCTTTTCCCAATCGTTCAAAAATATATTAAATAAGATTTATTAATATGAGATTGTATAAAAGTTAGATGTCCTTTCCAACAGCCTTTCTGTTGCCTCTGCCTTTTGTTTACAGTATGCAAATACGAGATTATTCTTCATAGCTATGCCAAGGTTATTTGAAATAGAAAAAACATATAAGTAGGTATGTCTACAAAAAAAACCCTAACAACGTTAAGTATTCTAAGAAAAAAAAAATCAAATCATTTCCTCTTTCATTAAAAAAAAAAATCTGTTTTTATCCAGTAAGTTAAATGAACAATAAACCTTCATCATAACCTTATTAAGGAAAATATAGATTTTATGAAACTATATTAATGTTTTCCTCCAGGGTCTTCTTATTCCAGAGATGGCTACTTATTTTTGTTTTCATGTTTGTTCCATCAATGTGTTTCATGTTTGTTCCTTCTTACGGAAGGAAGGGAAAATATTAATCTTGTATCTCAGTCATTTTTTTTTTATTTTAATGTCCCAGCATTTCCATTTTTTAATTTCTATTTCACTCTTTAAGGTCTACTTTAGTATTATGGTTCTGTTATTTGTTGAATATGCTTCACAGTAATTCTGCTTATTCATTATCCATTTCCATCAGTATCATAAAATCTATGTCATCCATATCTGTTGAGTTGCACGTGTTCAAATTCTCAGCACCTTCAGGTCTTTTCTTATCTGTTGTTAACCAGTATTCCACAACACATCGTCGTACCACGTCCTAGCAGTTTAACACCCTTTTAATGCCCTCCCCTTCCTTAGCTGTAAAGATGGAGTTTTAAAAAAAACATATCTACTATATCAGCCAGATTTAGTAAGAGGAAGAGGTATAAGTCTTGTTAGTTTCCCTGGTAAAACTACAGCTGGTTTAACTTAGAGTAAGCAAATGCTTAAGCTTTAATTTTCATTTAAAACTTACTATTTCCAAAACAATGCTGTAACTTTACATGAACCAAATCTATATTACATACTAGTCCACTAGGTTTTTTTCCAGGTCTGGAGTTAACTCTCGAAATTTCATTTATTGTTGTTTTGCTCTTCACAGAAGGTGTCAATGAGGATTATGACTTGCATCTCTGCTTGTGATATCACTGAAATGTACTGGTGTAAGTATTTATCCCATTAATGCCACACTTTAATGATAGTCCTAAATGCCGCCCTCTGCAATCTGTCTCTGACAGACATAACTGATAAATACAAAGCAGCAGTCCTAGTACTGCATGGGATTGCCTCTTCAATGCAGTAGGTAAAAGTAGCCAATTCTACCAAAAAAGTTCATGCTGAAATTTTTTTGTGTTGTTTGGTTTTATTTTTTTACTCAACCACTAGCTTAGGAAGAACAAAGGAACTAAACCCATAAGCAAAATCCCCCCCAATATTGTTTTCAATACAAGTTTTGAAAATTTACACATACACTTTACTGCTCAATGCCAGCTTTTGGCTCAAAGTGGTTTTTTTTAAAGCCAGGCTGTAAACATGCATTCAAGCAGAGAAACGCTGAACAACTTTCTCTCCAGCCTCACATCACCACAGACATCAACCAAAGCACAAATCACTACAATCCCAAATTCGGTGACAAAGCTACAGCATTTGCATAACCGTGATCATAGCACTCCCGGTTTTTATCTTTCAGTCTTACTCTTTTGTGTTTTTTTATATTGTTTCAAATGACAATGTCAACCTTCCCTTAATTTCTTTCAGGGCTGTAAATGCTTATTCAAAACAGACAGGAACTGCTCTTACTTAAAAGAAGAAGGGAAAGGGGAGATGGACCCGCATTCCTGGCTAAGAGACTGAGTACAGTATTAGGTACACAGTGTCATCTAGAGGCCAGCGTGCTCTTCATTATAAGTTTTACAGTGAGGGGCTGAGTCTTTTTCCCCACTTTAATAACCAACACTTATGTCTCTTTGGCTGGTCACATAAATTAGCTCCACAAACATCCCGAGTCAAAGACCCACTGCGGTCATTCGACGCCCACAGGTGAGTGTAGGAGCGCAAGACGCGCATTAATGAACGGACTAAGTTTTTTAATGAATGGCTAAGTTTTAAGTACAATGCCAACCTCATGAACTCTTTTCTCCTTACATTTCCAAGAAAAGTTTTCAGCACAGGGAAGAGCCACTGTTTGTAGCCAAGAATCAACAAAGATGATTTGATTTGAATACATTTGTACTTGGATTGGGATGGATACCACTACAGTTCACAGTTCAAGCAGTAAATTTGTGTCAGCTTTTCCATTTTTTTCTACGAACATTATCTGAAACCAACTTTCAGTAAATAAGACATAGTACATCTAAGAAAGACATACTCCATCATTATTATTATGATAGAAGAGAAAAACCACATTTTTGACAGCTGCCACACAGAGGAATCTGATCTAACCAATTGAGAACATAAAATGTTTGCGTCAGTCCCAATATATTAACTCATGACAATCTGTAGAAGAAGTTTGGTTTTCATTCTACATGTAAGATGGGATACTTCCCACGTACATGCATGCCCTACTCTATTGTTTCCAGCGGAATGTTCTCCACTTGCATACACAGAAACAGCACAACCCATCTGTCAACTACTGTCTAGCATGGAGCTAGACAGAGCTCTCACTGCAGACCAAGTTAAATAGATTAGTACCACATAAAGACAAAAAAAGAGAAATAAAACCCCAAACCAACCCCAAAACATTGGCATAAAAGAAATTATGCACAAAGATTTCAGGCTTGGTACAGGCTTTACATAGTCTGGTTTCTGCTGAAAATAAAACCAAAACAAACCAACAGTTGGAGGTATGCTGTAAAAGGGTGTACAGAAAAAGGTAGTACAGGTTGCATCAGACCTGGCTGAGAGAGAGCACAAGTGGTAAAGCACTGCACTGAATCAGAAAAATCTCCTAATGCACCTGTAGACCCTTGGGAAGAAAGAGGTGAAGGGGGAGTCAGACACATTTTCATTCCTCCTCAGCACTGAATGGTCACAGCTGCCTGCACCCCAAGGATGCAGTTCCCCTGTAATGAATGAATCAAGCTTGGTATAGCTTTTTTTGCAGGAACATTATGGTCCAAGCCATATTTATGAGAGATGATACCCAGTGACAAAACAGTACAGTTTATCTGGGAATTTAGGAGCCTAGGAGAACTAAGGCTTTTTCTGCTCTCAATAGCATCAATGTAGTTCCTTACATCTCACTTAAAACATAGTTGTTTCTTCGGCAGTCTAATCACATACCTTCTTGCAACTTGAATGAAATCTATTTATATATTCTTTTTTATACTTAATAGCATCTGCAGTAGCCTAAGCACATATAGTTCCATAATACTTTTTCCCACCTGCTATTCAAATCAATCAGGAAAAAAAAAAAAAGAAATTGCAAGTCATTTACTTGTTATTTGCCCCTCTAAATAGAGTGCACTAAACATGGGTGGTCTGCAAGAATTCTTTGTGATGAAAGAGGAAAACACCTACTTGACTGTTAATTCTTTAGTTCAACAATGAGATATGCTGTTGATGTAAATATTTTAAATATTGAACATACACCAGTTTTATATGATTTTAAAGAAAATACTGCTATACAAAAAAAAAAAATAATCTGAGATGTAATAAGTTTCTGGAAACAACAGGAACATATACTCCAATTAGAAGCATGGAAAGAAGAAATAATCAGTACAGTAGTCTTCCCCACCATTCCCAAAAGTACAATTATTTTTAATGTAAAATGTTAAAGTTTAGCAAGTGCTAAATAGAATTATTCATACAAATGGAGACTGCACAGCCAGCACATCACTGAAAACTCATACCTCCAAAGACCTCAATGGATCATACACTGCATATCAACGTATATGAGGCTAAGAGTGGAGTCGTGTTGCGTGCTCAGCACACAAAATACAGTGAAAAGAGGGCTGTTAAAGCACTCTTAAAACCTAACAATCTAATAAACTGACTTAAGTAAATCAATGACAAACAGATAAATATGACCTCTGCAACAAATGCAGTCACCCCAGGCAGCTTTCTCACTGGCTTACTGTTTCTTATGCTGACCTAGTTTATGCAACACTTAAAAGTTGTGGCTGGTTTGTTTCCCACAAGGTCAAATAAAATCAAAAATCTTTCTTATGATCTCTTTCAGGAGAAATTGAAACACACGACTTTTTTTGTGATAGGAAAAATGTAGGTAGTAGATGCCCACAAGGTTTTGCAATTGAAAACTTAACCTCAGGTCCATCACTGCTTAATTCTTTTCAGGGTTCTGTCACATTCAATTGAATATTAAATACATATAGATAATTGTTTTGAGTGAAAAAACCCCAACAAACAACATAAGCCACAGAAGAAAAAGTTTCTATCTTCACACATCAACAAGTTTACTCCAAAATTAAGTTTAACCCAGCTTAACCAAGAAAGTATCATAGGAGCTAGTATCACAGGAATCTTGTGGATGTGAATGGTACTGTCACCTGCAACCAAACTAAAAAGTTTGGAAAAAACACTTGTTTCTCTTTAAGGAAAACTTTGCATGTTTTTCATTATTTTGATTAAGAGTCCTGCAGTATTACTCAGCCAAAATGCCACAATAAAAATTGAAAAGGCACATGGTAGTTGCACAGGTTATTTTAGCTTCTCTCTCCTTCCATGTTTAAAGTCCATTTCCACCAGCGCGGGACACCTGGGCAGTTCTCAAAATTCCACTATTGTTTCTTTTCCTTTTTTCTTGTAAACAGTATGAAACAATTTTGACTACATAACGTCTGAAATTATTGTGTGAAATTCAAAATAGCCCTTCTCATAAGAACAGTAAGGTAAAACTAGTCTATTTTCTCTGGTCTATTTGCTATTCCTGAGTGGTTTTGACTAGTGGCTAAAAGCATAACTTCCAGCAAACCTTAACTTCCATTTTAAAAACTGATGTGTTCTCACTTTGTCTTTAAAAACTCTACAGTCTGTACTAAGAACTCATCACTTAAGAAAAGACAGTGAATTTGTTCTATACAAACAAATATATTTTGTAATGTGGAGAGGATTTCTTCTTAAATTTGGTACTTTTAGGATTCCCTCTTCACAAATTCAAAGTACAAACTTGCAGCCTGGTAAGTTTACCAAGTGGAAGTAGTCCTATATTAATAGAAAAGATCTGACATGAAAAAAACTAGGGTACTTCTCAGGTTTGTTAGTATTTATATGCTAATTTTAAAACCGTGCCTTGGAAGACTCCTATGCATTGAATAGAGACTTCTTTCATTTCCTTCCCCTTATACAATGACGCCAGAGCACTGTTAAAGAACAGAGGTAGCTCACTATTTAAAATTTCTACTTGGAAAAGTGTCTTGACAAGTATTAGGTCTCTTCACAGAGAAATAAGGCTTCTTTCTAATGATTTGTCAATTAAACCAAAAGAGAATCCATGATACATAGAATGAGAGGCTTTCACAGACACCAGGATTAGAGCTTTGTTATTTTTTTAATGTGAGAAGTTCTACCAATAGCTTCTTCTAGATAGAAAATGCTCCAGAGAATTCAGCTTGCATACATATGAGAAATATAGTCATCGAGTTTTCAGCGTATTTTTAAGCAATGTTCAGAAAGAAAAACAAAAGCTATTTAAAGCATAGAGATGAAATCAGGGTGTGCACAGCAAAATTTCTTTTATCTCCCAAAAGAGCAATTCAGTGAGATGATTAATGTTTGCATGTAAAGGGCATTGAGGAAACATTACTAGAAAACATTTCCATTACAAAAAGATCTATGTGCCAGCTCTCCAAGCAGACTATTATATGCTGTAGGTAATTGAAAGTAAAATAATAAGATTCACAGAATGTCTGATACTTCTGTTTTATATCTGAACACTTAGGGGTTTACAATACTCATAACATTGTGTCTACAGTATATAATCAACCACTGGCATTCTCACTTGGTCATCCATGTATTTTAAAAGTCATTCAACATCACAACAAGTTTTTGAATAATTTATAGTTTCAGAGCAGAATTCCAATCAGACTTAGCTGCTGCAATTCACAGACCAGGGTATTTATTTCAGCTGTATAAAAAATTCAGTTTATATTAATACGCTAAGCTAAAAATCACAGGGAAAATACCAGTTCTGATGCCTTTGCACTAGGGATGTAACACAGCATAGTGCAGAGGAAGGCAACTGAAGGTAGTTAAGCTCTTCAGCTGAAACAGGTAGTAGAACATCCAGTTGGAAATTAACATATTTCAGTTAATTTCAGGATAATGGAAAGAAACAATTACCTTAAGAAAGCAGAAGCCAGTATACAAGTTGGATGGATTGAAATTCTATAAAAAAAAATAAAAATCCAACCCATCATCGTTTGACAGAGACACACACATGCCCTCACTCTTCCAACACTATATTCACACTTACATTGAAGTGAGGACAATGCTTCAAAATTAGCTCTTTAAAATTCAAAATTAATTGCAAAATAACTGTTGGTTGATTTGTGATTAGTAATTTTCTTAAATACTTTCCCTCTCATGTCAGATAAAACAGAAATCACTTTTATTCACCACCGACACAATTAAGGACAGCTCCTAGTACCTTCACCAATAGTAGATACCACTGGAATGATAACATTTCCAGAAATCAGAAAGACACCACTTCCAGCAGTGTGAGAAGAAAGGGAAACATCTAATCCTGCCCTTCCTTTCATTCATCACTGCAATTATATTTATATTAAGGTTATAATATTACACATTCTCTCTAAGCTTAGGCCATAGGTACATAAAAGGAAAAAAATCCACCACCTCACACACTTCCACAAAGTAATATCCCAAAATTCTAAGCAACAGCACATTTTTTAATAAACTTTCAGCCACATTTGATCTAGTCAGTGAACATCTCTTGCTCGACACCAGAAAGAACAGACAGGATGGCAAGTATCAAAGCTGTGTTGCATACACCAGCGCTAAGCACAGCACTCCTATCAAAGGTTTTTCAGACTCAAGGAAGCGTAATGCTTTCCTTATTTGTTGCTTGGCGTAGAACTTCCTATCACTATCAATGCACATCTTGCTCCCCAGAGAGGTAAAATGGCTGCTTCTTGCACTTCTCAGTCCCTTTTTACAGCTGCTTTTGGGGAAAGGAGATTAAATATATAAAGCTTTTGATAATGAAAAAGTCTTTTTTCTTTACTCTCTGCCAGACTCTGAATCCTTCCTTGTATAGCAGGGATAGTTTCAATTACAGAGTGCAACATTATCAGCTAAACCTTCTTCCTGCAATTGTGTTTTCTCATTTTTCCATGAAATTACATTGTTACCCTTCCTCATGGCTGTGGCAGATAAAAATAACAACACTCTTTTCTAGATTTCACAGCAAACCACTATTGGCTTGTTTATGTTACCCACTCAGATCCTGAAAATTCTACTAATATTTGTTAGAATGCCATCCAAAAGTCAAAATTTTCATTTAAGTATTTTATCTGTGGGCTCTACTATGGCTCTGTAAAGTGACTGCCCTTTTCATTTCATGTGCACAGTACTTCAGAACAAAAATTTTCTAGGTCTACACAATCCTAGGAATCTAAAGCTCACCCAGTTCTCTAAGGTGGAGATTTTTTCTTCCAACATATTCTAGTATGATGAGATAACAAAAAAAGAAAAATCTTTGCAAATTTTACCTTTGTAAGTCTCCAATAAATTATATGTACACAGCTGTGGCATTTTTTTTTTAACTGAAATAGAGTCAGTGGCTAAATTTCTTTAATTAACTTCATTTGCAGAACTGAACTCCACCGTAATTCTTTTATCATGTATCCTTTATTTAGAAGACACTTTGAATGCACTTAATCGAGGGTATTTTCCACAGTTTAACTAAGAATGGTAATTTAAACTTGAACATTGATTTCATGTACAGGATGTTATGATAGCAAAAGTGTTTTCTTATCTGCTAGCTGTAACATCTGAGGAAAATACTGTAAGATTTTTTTTATAATTGAATACTTCTAGAAAATTTACTTTTCCCATACAGCATCTGTCAAGTCATATCTCAGCACTTTTACAGATAGCATTAGAAGTGAATAAATTAAATACTGCAAGTGATTACTACTGAAGTGATCTCCTAACATATTTTAAAATTTTTGTGGATTTTGCTGTTACTGTTTTTTTTCTGTTTTAAGATTGAGGCATATCTAAGCCAAATTCACTGAATAACAGCTATAATTTTATTTAGTTTTTCCACAGCATCTTGCAACTCCTCTTGACCATACAGTTTTTCCTGCCTGAGAGAAATCTTTAGGTTATGAAATATCACTTACTGTATTTCCTAAGATATCTATAGCCATCTACTTGTGTCAAAGAGCATTTACACTTAACAAATAATAAAAACTGATAATACACAGTTTTGATGAAACTAGGCCCTCATAAAAGATAAAAAGCAGAGACAAACTGTATAATATATTTCAAGTTGTCCTGTTTCTATACTGATTCTGTTGTGCCAACACATTTTGGCAACAAGCAGAAAGAGCGATGGAGGCTTTAGCTCTTCAACTTACTGAAGATTTTTTTCTTGTTATCTGGAACATCATCAGTATCGTACAACATTTTGTATGTTGGCAGTGCCAGCTCAGAGAATTAGCTTGCTAATTCATTTGAGAACCTGGAACGTAAGATTCCTCCAGAAGTTTTTCTTTTATTTTCATAGCTAAGTAAGAAACCACAGGCCTGAGATCTGAATGGAAATAAACTAACAAAATCTCATCTTTCTTCAATTTAGCACCCACTGTCCGGTCCAGAACCTAGCTAGGTCCTCTAAACAATGGATGGAGGTTGGAAAGGTGGGAGGCACACTAAGCAGGGCACTGGGGAATCACTGCAGAGTCGAAAGGCAGTTGAGAAGTGCCATCTGTGTGTGACAAACTCTTGGCTGCAACACAAGTTCGTAACAGGTTCACAGCATGAAAAAAATGATGATTTAAGGGAACCAGATCGTGCCCATCAACAGGTGATGGGGCTGGCAACGGAGACAAGGTGGCAGCTGCATGATTTCACACATCTCCACACCCCATCTCATCCTACTGTTTCACATCTTGTGACTCCTGAATCCAAATAACTCTTTCTTTGGCATTTACGTCGTTTTCATTAAATACCTTGAACAAGTATCTTGAGTCTTTGCTCTTTGATACCTACTGTAGATACTCTTGAACTAGAAGGTACACTCAACTTGAAGATGTGAAAACACCATAGAAAGCCTTTCTGCAAGCACTAAATTAGTATTTATTCAAACATATCTGCCTTCTGAATCACTGCTCCCTCTTCAAAGCAACCTACCGAAACCAAAGCTAGGCCCTTTTTTCCAAGAAATACTAAAAAGCTTACTTGTGTCCTTATCCTTATTTGCTATAGCATCTACCACTGATTTTCATTTGTCATCAACTGTCTGCATTTCATAACTCATAATTTATAACCAGCTCTGTGAAACTCTCAGTTTTTTATAACATACTATATATTTAATATGAGAGAGACATTTCTACTCTGACTGCCATTTCCAATGAGCACATTAAGGCTTTATTGTGGGAGTATCAGAATGCACTGCAGACAAGCAGAGATGGACCAATAAATTATTCAGGTCACTCTAAGTGAATGCCAATAAAATCTTCGTATACAAAAGCATTCCTCTTGAAATTTAGCATTTGAGGCATTACCCTAGTTTTAAGCATTACTTGTTGTATTGTGCATTTAATTTTCCTCTCCATTTCCACATAGACACAGGTGTATTTAATTAAGATGAAAGATAAATTAGGAAATAAATAAATCATAGAATCATAGATAAATAAATATTCCATTTTATTCTCTAACAATGACCAATGAGGAGTCTTCTACATAAAGCACTCCTGGCAAGTACTTCATCTCTCCAGAATCCTAAGACCTGAAGACATGTTGCATTAAAAACTGGCTAGTCTTCTTTTGCATTCTCCGTACTTTCCAAATCTATACTTCTTTAGGTTTATAATATCCTGGACATTAGAGGTTGCTTTAAAGCTAGTCTGCTTCACTATGCAACATAAGATATACATTAGCCTGTGAGTGGTGAAAGTCAAACTTCGCATTTCTAAAAAATGGCAAAAGGGAATTAAATTAATTGTTCAAGGAAGCCATTATCCTCACTTAGTAATAGATTATTTGGCAGAGTGGCAATGAAGTGTAAAATGTGTACAATGAATCCAATTTATTATATAGACATCAGCACTGCAATCATGGTCTGCTTCTTGGGTTTGTTATTCTGCAGTAACACAGACATCAAGACATAGATAACCCTGAACTAGGGCTTTGTGGAGCAAGAGTTTACAGCCTGCCATCTCCAGGGCTACAACAGGTCAATGCTCCTCTCAGAAACTCTATATGCAATAATCTGCCACTGAAGAAGCAAAATTTGTAATGGAAAACCAAAAGTTCAATAATCTTCAGACACTAACTTTCTAAGGATCTATGCTTACATTCTCGGCAACGTCTTAGGGATATATATTGATAATAAAGAAAAATCTATACACACACAAGTAATCAAATTAAGTTTTGACATCAGAAGCAAAATAAAATGAGACGCCTCTAAAGCATGAATAAAATTATTAACACGAGTCTGATTATAGTTCTCCTTCATTCTCTGAAAATTCAGTCTTCTCACTTGTTCAATAACACAATTACATTTTCAAAAGCCACCTGGAATGCGCGAGTGGCATTTTTGAGTGGCTAGCTTCAATGTCTCTTTAAGACTAACTTAAGTATTTTCAGTACTTCATACATTCACTTAGGGTTTGATTTTTAAGTGTTCAGAAAAATATTTTTTAAAAGAGTCATAGAAGAGTGGATCAGGAATTACATGCAATGCCAAAGACCTGGAATAGTATTTACACCACGACTGAGATAACAGTAGCTCACACCATTTCCATGGGTATTTTAAGGAGTATTCTGTCATTATGGTTAATTCAAAACACAAGATCACACTTCATTTAAGAGAAAAAATTTGTTACCATTAGACACTAACAAAGAGATGAGAAATTTGTATTTAAAGAACCACATGAAGACATTACAGATGGACAAGCCAAAGCATTTTAAAATTTGAAAAAATACTGGAATGCAAGATGTAAATTCAAGCTTGTCCCATGCAATTGAAAACTGACATGGTTTTGAAAAATTCCTAATTCAGATAAAGCCTTTTGTTAAAACACAGTCCAAATGCCCTGTGTATGCAAGTATTCCTTGTTGCTAAGAAACTGGATTTCTAAGGAAGCAGAAAGACTTTGCTGGGGTTTTAAAACCAAAAAAGTTGAGTTCTGTCCTTAGCTTGACTAACAGCAGGTAAAGAAGCTCATTTGAAAACCTGTCCAGGATTTACCTAACAGCAAGCTTCTATGTAGGTCAAAAAATAAATAAAAATTATCAGGAATACCAGTTCACAAGTTACTTGTAGCCTTTCTTATTCCAATACATAAACATAGTCTCACTAGTCTTTCTTTGCTCACTTTGCAATACGGGTTCTAATTTCTATACATTTTAGCGGTTTTCTTTCCTGCCTTAAGTATTTCAAAGCTGAGTATCTGGATGTTGAAACTCTCAGTTGCAGCGACACACAAAACAGCTAGCTAGCACCCCAAAATATTAACAACAGGCAATCAGAACTGAGCCACAAGAGGCAAGGAAGAATTTTGCACCCTTTCGCTTCACTTCTGTGAGCCAGTTAGGAGAGTGTCTCACAGACTTGTATGATACTCTCTAGTACTTCCTTTCATTTAAAAACATGTGTACTTTTGATAAATAAATAGTCCTATCAGTTCTTGGCCCTAATTCCGAGGACACTTTTACTGCATTTTATTTCTGGGCGGTCCTTCACCTACAAGGAAAGTGTTCCTGGTTACCATAAATGCTGCTGTGCTAAGAACGTTTATAGCTGGATCATCACTTTTTGTTTAAAATGACAGAAGATAATAGCTTTGGAAGTGCATCTCCATATAGCCTTTCTTTTATTTTTTCTTTGCTCAAACCAAAAGATTATTTTATGAGTTAACAGAAAATTCTAGCCACTAATCTATACTTGGGATTTATGAGGTTTCTCAAATGTGGCTAAGTCTCTTGAGAGTACTGCATGTGTTTTCACATTGAATCTTTGACCCTTTTGAGGTTTCCCTGTTACTAATAATTTTTTTCTGCAGGAAAAAACACACACATTCTTAGAACCGTAAGCTTTAAAATCTTCTCTCCCCTCTCCCCCCTAAAACAGGTTTTTACTTTATATTTCTCAGAGATGTTACAGCATAAAGAACCACGATTCCTGAGGTGAGTGATCAGTATATTTCTCATTGCTTGTTCAAACACCATCCCTTAAAGCTCAGCAAGGAGATTCAGCATGTACACAGAGCACTCAGATGTTCAAAACAGTAGCTTATCAATGCAAATGTTGGTAGATTAGTGATCAAAGTGACCCATAAAACTCCCTCTTTCTTCTTTTCAGATTTTTTTCACTATTCAAAAAAAAAAAAAAAGCTTTCAGGAAAGCTTTTCTCATAGCTGTACTTACACCTTCAATAGCTCATAATGAAGGAAGGTAATGGGAACAGCATAATTGCAAGAATCAAGAGAGAACATGTCTAATACTGCACTATTCAGTCAGGTGGGTGAACAAATGAAGACAGATAATGGTGAATTAACTCTATCACAGCGCTGAATTCCTCTTAGCACTCCAACCAGTATATCACAAAAAGCTCACAATTTTTCACTACCTAGGGACAGAAAAGAAAACATAGTATTGCAAGAAAACAACCATCATTATCAGATGACAGACACCAATATGTAACTCTGGAAACTGCCTATAGACTGCTCAGCTGAGACAAAAATGTTGTGAGAAAAGGAGGGGGCCACAAGGCTCCCTATCCTGAGACTTGACACAGGAACATACAGGGAGATGCTGGCAAGAGAACAGGAACTGCTGGGTTTGACAGCCAGCAACATGCAGTGCTGCATCGAGATGAGAGTGTTAAGCTGCTGCTTTTCCCCTGCTTGAGAGGGAGAGGAAGACAAGAGGCTTCCTATGTGACTGTTGGGGGACTATTTTGTTGTCTGAATATCGGCTAATATGCAGTGAAGTAGTCTTACTTCCTGTTTAGAGTCTCTAGCTGCGAGTATAATTTATCTATTAAAAATTAGGTGTGTCTACTTAGCCAGAATTAGGCTATATAGTTACTTTAATTTTTTTAAGGCAAAAAAGAAAACAAGTGATAGCACTCGCCTTGTTAAAAAATTACATGCAGTAATTTACAGATTAACTCAATTTTGCTGAGCAACCAAGAAAAGGTGTTTGTTTCTAACAAATGGTACTTAAAGTGTATGCATTTTCTGCAATGCAGCAAGAAAAAAACCAGAAATTTTATTCTTCTGAAGTATCTCTGCGTTGGGTTTGCCTGGTCGGATTTCAGTGGCAGGGGGGCTGTAGGGGTGGCTTCTGCAAGAAGCTGCTAGAAGCTTCCCCTGAGTCTGACAGAGCCAATGCCAGCCGGCTCCAAAGACAGACCCGCTGCTGGCCAAGCCTAAGCCTATCAGTAAAAAGATAGGAGAGGAACGCCTTTGTGAAAACACATTTAAGAATATGGAAAAAAGAAGTCTGCCACAACAGCTGGCAGAGAGAGGGAGGAGAGAGAAAACATGAAGACATAAAGGTCAGTGAAAAAGGAGGCAGGGAGGATGTGCTCCAGGCGCCAGAGCAGAGAGTCCCCTGGGCCGTGGTGAAGACCATGGTGAGGCAGGGTGGCG
>NW_009716348.1:56051-136645 GCF_000703405.1 Apaloderma vittatum
TGGATGCCTGAAGCGGGCTGTGACCCATGGGAAGCCTGCCCTGGAGCAGGTCGCTGCCAGAACATGTAGCCCAAGGAAGAGAGGAATGTCCACGCTGGAGCAGGTTGGCTGGTGGGACTTTTGTGACGCCACGGGAGACTCACGCTGGAGCAGCTTCCCCCTGAAAGACTGCACCTCAGACTCATGAGGGGCAAATCGCCCTTCATGAAGTGACTCACGTTGGGCAGTTTGCAACAAATTGTCCTTCGTGAGAGGACTCATGTCATAGAAGAGAGTGTGAAGACTGTTTCCTGTGAGAGGGACTCCACAATGGCCCTGGAGAAGCGTGAAGAGTCCTCCTCCGGAGTGAAGAAGTGGTGGAACCAACGTCAGATAAACTGACCATAACACCCATTCCCTGTCCCCCGGTGCTGCTCGGGGCGAGGGGAGGTGGATAAACCAGGATTGATGTTAAGCTCAGGAAGAAGGGAGGGATTTGGGGAAGGTGGTTTTCTTTTAAGATCCAGGGGGGGTTTTATTTCTTGCTACTCTTCTCTGATTTGTTCTTTTAATAAATTTAACTAATTTCCCCAAAATCGAGTCTGTTTTGCCTGGGATGGTAAATATAAGTGATCTCCCTGTCCTTATCTCAAACCATGGGCCCTTTGATATATTTTCTCCCCCTGTCAAGTAGAGAAGAGGGGGTGATAGAGCAGCTGTGTGGGCACCTAGCTGCCACTACAATCTCATTCACTCAAACTAAGGTCAATGGTCAACACAATAATGGAATTTGCAGAGAAATACCTGAGATTATGCAGTCTAGTTTTTCTAGGTAGTTGCCAAATGAAACAAAAAGTAAAGATGACCTTTCAATAATTAAAGCAGTTTTTGTTGCAGCTGGTAATCTAAACTATACCACAAGATTCTGATGATACAGCTCATCATTACAAATGAGTAGCTTTGTTGCACAGTGCCTCTCGCAAAGAAAAAGTTACCTTCATTGCCCTAAGCCAGGTTACCAACACATGAAACAAAGAAAAAAAACCAAACAACTAATGACTAGGACTAGCAGATCAGCACACTCGAACCACTCTTTTTGTCTAGAGTCTTTTCACTGCAGAGAGATATGATGGAGTTGATTGCATTTTTGCATTTGGACACCTGACCTTGGTCATGCAGTTCTCACAAGTAAAGACAGAATAAACTGTGCGTCCCACCCACCAAGCTCCCAGCCTACCCACTCTTCCTAAAGCAAAGACACTGCATTTTCTGGAATTGCCTAAACGTGGGCGCTCCCTCAGGTGGCAGGAACAGCAGCAAACATGGCAAGGACCAAGAAAACCATGTGGATCTGGTCACGGTTGTCTAATAGATGGCTCAGGTGTCTGCTGATGTGACTTCATTGGCCAAATTTCCCACATGGCAATCACCAAGGTAAAAAGTTCTATGTTTTTATTAATTAAAATTAATTAAGGGTGAGGCCTTTTTTTTTTGTTTTTATGAACTACTCATGATTGCCATATATAGTTCTCTATATTTTCTTAAGGACTTGACACAGTATTTAGATAAATAACTGTAACTGAAGTTTCTATATACCGTAACTAATCACTAGAAACCACTGAACAGCTTGGCCCAGGGTTGACACATCAGTGGTAAATAAATGCCCAAACTGTGAACAAAATCTTTTATTTTCTTCCTTATTTTCTCTTCTACCAAGCACAATACTACTTTGCTATAAAAATCACATTTCAGCACTTGTGGAACTAAAGAACACAGATTTAATTCAGTCAACTGTCTCTATGAAGAATTACCACAAGAGTCAGCACACCTCACTTCATGAGGGCGTGCAGATCATCTTTGACGATTTTAACCATCACCACGTAGAGACACATGAGGTCAGATTTTCAGCTTACATCAAAGTTAAAAACAGCTGCTGATGTAGCTGCTCTATTCCTAGGGAATTCCATCTTGAATACACTCACTAGTGTTCTGAGTTTAACTTATATCATAACTATTAATTCTTTAACAGCTCAGAAATATCGTTTCTTTCCGATGTTTGCATAAGGAAATGCATAAATGTCCCCATGGTAAAAATAACTGTGAATCAAAGAGTAAATCCAGAAAATATAACTACCTCCATGCGCATCTCCTGAGAATGGTTGTGTGTAGATTTAACTTCCTATTACTAAACAAGAGGAAATGGAAAAGTCTGCAGGAATAATTGAATTGGCTCAATTATTAGTGAAAGTCAGAAAATGGGGACTGACCTGCTGGAGAGCAGTGTAGGAGAAAGGGACCTGGGGGTTCTAGTGGACAGCAGGATGACCATGAGCCAGCAATGTGCCTCGTGGCCAAGAAGGCCAATGGCATCCTGGAATGTATTAGAAGGGGGGTGGCTAGTAAGTCGAGAGAGGTCCTCCTGCCCCTCCGCTCTGCCCTCATGAGGCCCCATCTGGAATATTGTGTCCAGTTCTGGGCCCCTCAATTTAAGAAGGATAAGGAACTGCTGGAGAGAGTCCAATGTAGAGCAACCAAGATGATGAAGGGAGTGGAGCATCTCCCTTATGAGGAAAGGCTGAGGGAGCTGGGTCTCTCTAGTTTGGAGAAGAAGAGGCTGAGGGGTGACCTCATTAATGTTTATAAATATGTAAAGGGGGAGTGTCAGGAGGACGGAGCCAGGCTCTTTTCAGCGACATCCGATGACAGAACAAGGGGAAATAGGTACAAGCTGGAGCATAGGAGGTTCCACAAAAATAACAGGAAAAAACTTTTTCCCTGTGAGGGTGACAGAGCACTGGCACAGGCTGCCCAGGGAGGTTGTGGAGTCTCCTTCTCTGGAGACATTCAAAACCCACCTGGACCTCTTCCTATGTGACGTACTGTAAGTGAAACTGCTCTGGCAGGGTGGCTGGACCAGATGATCTTTTGAGGTCCCTTCCAACCCCTGACATTCTGTGATTCTGAAGATACTAATCTTCCTTAATCTACTCAATTGACTAAATTGGTAAAGGAGCTGAAGAATTGGCAAATTTGAACTGATTTCAAAAAATTCTCTGTTGCTTGCAGAGTTCAGGATTTATTTGCATATTTGAAAATACCCCGTAGCTAGATCCAGTAATTACTGGACAGAGACACTCTCAAAAATCACAGGGAAAAACAGCCAACAAAATACCTTTCCAGAAGCCTCTGAAGAAAGAATATGAAAGAATCCTTTGATGTGTAAATGGCTTTGCATCTCTCCGGTGTGAGCATCTTACTTTAACCTGTTAACTGCATGTACTTGTACCCTGAAAAAAATTCAACTTGATATTAAACACACCAAAGACTGCCCTTTCATTTCATAATCTCCAACTGTGACCACTTACATTGGCTTTTGTTTCTCTTTGCAAATGAGTAGGCCTAATCACACAGTTAAATTTTTATCAGCTGAATTAAAAGCAGCAAAATCAGATCTTTTGTTGCGTTTCCTTCCAGAAGAAACGGGAACTTCAGGGAAGTTTGAGTTAATGAGGCTGGGTATTTCTATGGGCTTTTTTTTAAAAAAAACAATCCACCACGCTTCCACTATATTACTTAAGTAAATAAACAAAAATAAAAGGGTTGTATGGCTATCTTCTAGCCTTCTCCAGCCAGTATTCATAGAATCATAGAATAGCCTAGGCTAGAAGGGACCTTAGAGATCATTTAATCCAGCCTCCCTGTCACCAGGGACGCCACCTCTCAACTAGATCAGGCAACACACGGGGACCGAATGGGAATCAAACCCACGACCTTGGCGTTGTTAGCGCCACGTTCAACTCTATGAGCTAATTGGCCCTCAAATTCACATGTCCCTTAATTTTACTATAGATAGGACATCAAGGTGGAGATCAAATCAGATGGCAACAGATCAAAAACTAGGAACTGACCTAAGATCTGTGTGATGGCTCCTGCCCCAATACAGTGGCATCTGTAATATGCAGAACACAGTATGCAGAACACAGTATTCGAATCCAACCAATGAATAGGAGTTAAAACAAGAGATAAAACTGCAGGAGCATCTAAAGAACATAAACCAAAGTAGACTACATATAGATGTCCACATGTCTTTGGTGAGATAAAAGAGTTTCCAAGAGACCTTACCAGGAAAACAACCAGATGGGCTGTTGGAGGCAGGTTACAATACAGGAAAGTTGAAAAGAAAATTGTGGCTGATATTGGAATGGACAACATCTCTCCACCATGTTCATGGGTCATGTAGAGCTACTGGCATGACCATCAACCAAAGACAGGCAGCAGCACCCAGAGTTTATCTGAATCACTAGGTGACCAGGGCTTGATTTGAAGTCATGAAACCCCATACTCCATCACTCCAGTTTTACAGAGCAACTCCAGCAAAGTCAATTACTTCTTAGAGTATCACAGCACAGTAGAGAACCAGGCCCTTCAGTGTCCCTCACATTCTCACAGCTGGGCAGATGGGGGAAGTACTGTGCTGCAGACTGGAGAAAGCATGGTTTGATGTGCAGGCTTTAGCACATGGTGAGCATTTTTGCAAGGAAGTATTTTACCGTAATTTAACTTTTATTGTAAGGCATGACACATCCTTTCCAGCTAATTGCTCTATTTCAGGTTTTAAAATGAACAGACCTTTCTCTCTTATGTTTCAGCTCATATATTGTAATGATATTACTGTTACTTTTAAAGGTGACCTGAAAATGATTTTAAACAATTTGCTTCTTGCTTCTTCATTCGTTTACAATGAATAAAAATGCCTAAAATATTCTAGACTATTTCTAAAGCATATTCCATCCCCACCTCACTCCCCCTTTTTATTTTTACTTTATATGTTTCATCCCTCACATCCTGACTTTAGTCAAGTTAGGACTGTACACAATATATCCCAAACAGCCATTTTAAGTTGAAAAAGTAATAAAGATTTCTGGGACAAGTCTCAGTGATGTTCCACGATCTGCTATACAAGTACTTATGAATGTTATGTTTCTCTGGGGAACTATCTGGCCTTCCTTTCTATTGCATTGGGCCTGAAACTCTGCAGTCATTCTACTCATCTGTTAGAGCCTTCATTTTGTAACTGATGATTTTGCTGTGTATTTGCCTTAGAGAGAGGCCAAGAGGTAAGAGATGTTGTTAGAAAACCTACAAGCCTCCAGTGAAGAGCAGCCAAATGGAGCACCCATATACAAACACATCAACAAATGCATCAACATTTAAAATGACAAAAAAAAAAAGAATCCAACCAAACAAATGCAAACCTATACCTGTGAGCCTTATTAAGATCTTTTTCTTTTAGGAAAGAGATTTGTATGCCTTTCATAAAAAGAGGTGGATTCTAACTTTTCAGGGGGAAAAAAAATCCAAACCTCATCCAGATCCCTAGTTTCAAAAAGACTTCTATGCAACGATGTTCTCTCACCCAAAGCCAGGTCAGAGAAGCAGCTGCATCTGGGAATGGCAAATACTCCTTAATCTTTCATTTTATGTGCAGAATAAAGAGATCAAACAAACTTCTAAAACACCTGAGAAACAGTTTTGTTCTGCAAAGAATAGTTTAACAGATACGAAAAGGAGAATTCTGAAGCATTTACAAGATGTAAAGTCCCTCCTGGCAGTGATCCACTGTGTGGATGTGAAAAAATCCACTGATGTGAAAATCCACTCAGTGGTGCATGTTTCTTTGGGAAGTTAAAGTGCTAATAAGTTGCTTAATTTAACTTCTCTTTTCCAATAAACCCTAAAAGATGAGAACATTCTGAAATGCAGAGTGAAAAACCTTTATACAAAAAGGATTTTATTCTATGCAAAATCAAATTAGATAACATGTTTTTCAGTAGAGATCTATGCATGCTGTAACCATGATGTATCACAAGAGTGTGAGGCTGCTCTACACAGGGACTATATGAAAATCCACAAGTGGGCAGACACTGAAACGCACCTTCAGTTGTATAGAGATGTTGTAGACATAAGTGGACAAACAGGTTAAACCACTGGATCCCTTAGGCAAGGGGATGTATTCAGTAGGGTTGGTTCCATCAGTACAAATCCATGTAGCAGCAGCAACAAAACCATAGGAAAAGTTAATCTTTCTCAGAAGAAATTGCCATATATTGTTCCCGAGGGTCAGACTTGTACCACTGTAAAAATCCTGTATTTTAATTTCAAAGGAACTACCCAGAGTAGTACAGCACTCAAAATGAGCAAAACCTTGAGCAATAATATTCATGACGTGGGCCAGGATAGCTACAATTTAGATGCTTGGCTCAATAACAGCTTCTGTCAGTTTCTAAGGAGCTTGTACTATCATGACAGAGTTTAAATTGTGCATCCTTTACAACAGCCCTCTTGACATTTTCTGGAAGGAAAGGAAGGCTTTAGTAAAGCTTTTCACGTGGTGTCCCATACCACGCACACAGACTAACTGAAGGAGCATAGGCCAGATAAGTGGACGGTGAGACAGACTGAAACCAGCACAGCATTGTGGTCAGCTGCACCAAATTCAGCTGGAGGCCAGTCACCAGCTAGAGTTCAGAGTCTCAGAGTTCAATAATGAGTCTACTGCTGTTTAAAATTTCACTAATGACATTGATGATGGGATAAGGCATTTCTTGGCAAGTTCACAAATGATACAAAACAGGGAAGAGTGGCTGGAACACCACACAGGTATGCTGCTGTTCAGAGGGACCTCAACATGCTGGAGAAATGGGCTCAAAGGAGACTCACGCAAGTCTTGCACCTGGAAAGAAACAACCTTCACTCACCAGAAAAGGCTGGAAGTCAACTGGCTGGAAAATAACTTTAAAGAAGAAGACCTAGAGATCCTAGTGGACAAGCTGAACATGAGCCAGCAATGCATCTTCCTGACATGGAGTCAGTCCCTGTCCCAGTGGCACCACAGTAGGCTTGGTCTCCAGCTCCCTCCCTGCCATGAGCCCCACCAAACCAGGCCCACAAGCTGGCATGGTGGCCCTGCTCAGCCCATCCCAGGGCTGTCTCTGACCCCAGTTCCATTTCCCAGGGCTGATCCTGACCCCCACCAAGAGCTGATGTCCCAGTCCAGCCTCACATGTCCCCACAGAGGTGTCAGCCTCACTGTGCCCTGACAAAGCAACAGGAAAAAAACCAGAGGTTTCCCATTCTAGCCCAGCTTCATGTACCCACTTACCTAATCTAAATCTTCCCTCTTTCAGTTTGAAACCATTACACATAGTCCTATCACTTCACTCCCTGATAAAGAGCCCCTCTCCTTCCTCCCAGTAGCCCCCTTTAAGTACTGCAAGGCTGCTATAAGGTCTCCCTGGAGCCTGAACAGCCCCAACTCTCTTAGCCATTCCTCCTAGGAGAGGTGCTCCAGCCCCCCAACCATCTCTGTGGCCTCCTCTGGACTCACTCCAACAGGGTCATGTCCTTGCATCGATTTTAAACAAAGGTAAGGCTTAGCTCAAGGAGACTAATTGAAAGTGTACGTCATAAAATAAAGTTTGAAGTTTAAGTATTTGGATTTTTAACACAACTGATCTTCTAGTTAAAAGGTCTAATAAGTTTTATTTCTATAGTTTGTGATTTTAAATCTGATGCCATATATCTGTACAAAACATTTCACAATAAATCTATGAGTCTTCTAGAGATTAAAGTAAGTTGGAAATAAGAAATAGTGGTGATTTAGTACTTCTTAACTGGTTAATGAACTAGAAGAACACCCATCCCTTCCTAACTGCTACACCTAGTAACTAGTATTTAGTAAATTTCCTCTTATGTTCACCAAAATTAATAATAGCTTTTTATAAAAAACCCTCAACCACTAGTAAATATCATTTATTATAAAAACAGTACAATGGTAGAAAATGCTCCTATGAAACATACTGCTTGAATTTATTTGAGATAGTGAATTCTGCTACCAATCATTTCAACTCCAACATGGACCTTTTATATTTCAGAGTCACAGGAAAAGGGGATGCATTCATGATAAAAATTGTAAAAAAAGTTTCCCTAAGATTTTTTAACCACTGAAATAAGCACTGTCAGTTTCTTATTTATGTTTAATTAATTTTCCAAATGCTTTATTCAAAATCTTGAATAGTTTACCACTGTTAAAAATCTATCATTGCCTTAAAGTATCTATGTGATTATACTGATGTCAAAGATCATCTGTCATCAAAGGGATAAGATTAGACACAAAAACATAATGCTGGCAAAATATATTTTAAGAGCAATACACAGGAGGGCAAGGGCATAACAGAACTTTTAAAACACTTAATTTTTAGTTTTTAAATTTTTTTTTTATCTTCTTCTACTTAGAATGTCTTTTCTTACTGACACTGGTAATATGACTTTTAGACAGACCAGCAGTTCATTATGCAAACAATGATTGGAAAGATGGCAAGCTTTTGTTTGTTGGAGTGTTTCCATCTATTTATTTTTTACAAGGTCAAAAAACTCGTTGAATTCAACTTTACACTTGGCTGCTGATGAAAAGTATCTATACACTTTGACATAAAATAACCCAGGGACGTCCACATCAAGTAATAAACATTTTAAAGCATTCCTACTAATAACTGAATTCAGGATAGCAACTGAGTAGAAATACCCACCCCTGCCAAACACTGTGCTTCTGAAGTGTCCTGCTAATCATTTGTAAGCAGTGAGCATAGAACTCATGGATGTCTAATTCTATTGTTTGCATTTCAAATGAACCGTGGTCCAAACAAACATAAAGACATTTTAGAAATTGTTGCAGAATCTTCAGAACATGCCCTTCTAAAAATAAGTAAGTACGAAAATAAATCAATAAATAAGTAAATCACACCTCTGAAAACAGAAACCAATCACAAAAAGAAACAAACACAGATAATAAGTTCGTTTTCTTAATTCTTGCCCTTAGAGTCTGTTAAGAAAAGTTACAAAAGCACTGTATTATGTAGTGGATAAAACATGGAAAGCCAGGAGTGAAGAAGTTTAAATCCCTCCAGATCAGCACTTGAAATTCAGAGACTCCACAAGTAAGGCTAAACTAAGCCATCAATCTCTGCACTCGCTGAGAGAAATTCTCTACTTGTCGCAGAATTGCAGAATTTTTGAGGGAGTGCCCATCTGATTTCTCTAGAGTCTTACCTAGGCACATCTACTGATGTAATTTCTTACAAGCAAATAGAACATAAAGTCCCTGACAAGGTGATGCCAGACAGTCAGCTAACATGTTCAGATCATGAAACATCAGTACTAAATATTTTTTGTTTTCCTGTCACTGCAAGCAACAACCACTTGTGTGACAAGGCAACTGAAATTCTTTACGGATATGCAATATCTCTGTGTACATTTTGTTTTCAGATCTGAACTGAAACCAAAGCTGCTCTATGAATGCACACTGAGAATAATCTGTCACAACCATTAAAAAGAACATGCCCTTGAATATTGTTCTTTTGCTTTCCCATTTCTCCAATTTAGCAAAGGATTCAGCAGAAGTCCTATTTTTTTTATTAGAATTCAATAATAAATTATGCAATTGGCATGTGAAAACCCAGCAACAATCATTTGCATGACAGAACACTTACACTGGCAGCACTTACTTTCAGGAAGGTCAAAAATCTCTGTCAGTTCTACACCAAGTCTAGCTGGTGATGAATGTGGGCTGTATACTTTCATGGTAGAAAAACTTCATTAACAAAGAATAAACGTTTCATTGTACCTGTAGAACTGATGCAAAATATGCATTGCGGATGACATCTGATGAAAAAGAACAGCAACAGAAAACTATCTTTCCTCTGCTGCTTCCCAAAGACTGACTTATCATATCTCCTCTGAGGCACTGTCATTTGCTTTATATATTACAATTCTATAGGGGAAAAAAAAAAGAAAATCACAAAATATTATCTTTAATTTACCGTTACTATTACTTTCATAACCACTAAATCAACTGATTATTCTTAATAAATCTGGACCCAGGTCTTGTAGTCTCAATTTAATTTTCACTACCTAGAGAGTCCTCTCAGTTGAGTGTATATACCATTTGCTAAAGATGTCCTTTGATGCGTATTACACTTGAGACGTACTACAGCCTAAATCATTAGATTGTTTTTAATTTTCCTGATGTTAATTTTTTTAAAACTTATAATAATACCACAGATGTCATTCTTAGCCCATAAACCATTATTGCAATGAGAAGACAAAGCTTCTATATTCAAAGAAAAATCATTAACTTGGTTAGTTGTTTTTTTACCTAACAAATAAGGCAGAATAGTCTTTCAGAACTTAGAATGTGTGGAAAAGCATGAGTTATAAAGAACTGTGGGTTTCCAATACATTGGTTGCTGGCTCATCTACTTTCTTCTCTGTTAACTAGAGAAGTCTTTCAAATAATGAACATAATTGCACAGCTCAAAATAAGTTCAATAACTGCAGTTAAAGTAGCCCTTAGTTTCACTGTTGAAATCTTCACCTTTATTAAGGCAGTTTAAACTTTGTATGAATCTATTTTGCATCAATGGAGATCCAAAAGTCTATCCTCTCTGCGCATAATCTTTCTTAAGAAAAAAATAAAAAAATAAAAATAGCCAGCTCCATGCATTACCTGACCAGGGCAAAAAAGTTGCTCCCCAGAGATGTGTCTGAGAAGCAAAGCTCGGTCTTTGAGTCTGAGTGTGGAGAAGGGCTCAAACACACACAAGCACAGTCCAACACACATTCCTACATCGCACAGCAGGGCTCATACAGCTACCAGTGCCAAAACCACCTTCAGCATTGGGTCCACCAGCCCCTGGGAATCTTCGTCATTCCTCTGTTGGATGTGCCCGTGAAGGTAATCTCACAAATGCTACAGAAACCTAACATTATCATGTTTCTTTAAAGAGTGTGCACCTCATCCCTCCCCACCCCCCTCCCCCTCCCAAAAAAGCAGCATGTTGTACAGGCACAAAAATTGCAAGTTAAAACTCAAGCCAGTGATTCTGACATTCATCAGAGCTAATAAAATTGAGATGGATTTTTAAGTATTTTCCAACATTTTCAGACTGAGCTTTTTCTGAAAGACCTCTTTTCTTTTCCTAATACTTTGTTCCCCTAGCTCTTCTTACCCTCCCCTTTTCATTTAGTTACTGAGAATAGGTGCAGTTCAGAGATGAGAAAGATACAAGAGAAAATAATGATAAAACTAATAATTTTTAAATCCTATCAATTACTTTAGAAACCAACTTTATCTAACCCTGAAACAGCAAAAGAAGCAGTTAAGTAGAATTCAACATTAGCCTATATGGTATGTATCCCAGCCTTTGTATTAGGGGTCTTTCCCTTTGATTGTATTACAAAATAAGTCTTCTGTTTGATATGTGCAGCTGTTGTGTGGAGAACAAGTTTTAAACTTCTTGTTCAGTTACAGTGTATGACAATCAGGTTCATTTACAGTGTATGACAATCAGGTTTGTGTAATGGAGACACTGAGAGAAGCAAATGAGAAAAGTAAAAATGCAAAAATTCTGTAGCTCTTCTGTCAGAGCACAACTGGATCAGTCTTACATAGTCTTCTGAAATACAACAAGGGCAAGTGTAGAGTCTTACACCTGGGAAAGAAAAACCCCAAGTACATGGGGACTGACCTACTGGAGAGCAGTATAGGGGAAAGGGCCCTGGGGGTTCTAGTGGACAGCAGGATGACCATGAGCCAGCAATGTGCCCTCGTGGCCAAGAAGGCCAATGGCATCCTGGGGTGTATTAGAAGGGGAGTAGCTAGTAGGTTCTCCTCCCCCTCTACTCTGCCCTGCATCTAGAATATTGTGTCCGGTTCTAGGCCCTTCAGTTCAGGAAGGACAGGGAACTGCTTGAGAGAGTCCAGCACAAAGCCACAAAGATGATGAAGGGAGTGGAACATCTCCCTTATAAGGAAAGGCTGAAGGAGCTGGGTCTCTTGAGCTTGGAGAAGAGGAGGCTGAGGGGTGACCTCAATAAATACCTCATTTATAAAGACATAAAGAGTGAGTGTCAAGAGGATGGAGTCAGGCTCTTCTCAGTGACGTCCAATGACAGGACAAGGGGCAACAGGTGGAAGCTGGAGCATAGGAGGTTCCACAAAAACATTACGAAAAACTTTTTCACTGTGAGGGTGACAGAGAACTGGCACAGGCTGCCCAGGGAGGTTGCGGAGTCTCCTTCTTTGGAGACATTCAAAATCTGCCTGGAAGGCTTTCCCATGTGACCTACTGTAGGTGATCCTGCTCTGGCAGGGGAGTTGGACTAGATGATCTTTCAAGGTCCCTTCCAATCCCTAACCTTCTGTGATTCTACGAATCCGAATTCATTGGCATTAACTGTTTTACTGATGTTCTCCCTCTTGTAGGAGAATTGGAAAATCAATACTTTTTTCCACTCTTGAAAAATAAAATAAATAAATAAAACATAAGTGTTTTAACCCCTTCAAAGGGGACCCATAAGTGGCACTTTAGTACATAGTGAATCACAACCAGAGGGATGATTCCCTAAAATATAAATAAGTCTCTATTTTACATTTTACCCACTGTGCAGCAACTCTATAGCCCTCCCACAGAAGCCTGTACTTAGGTTAGCCCACCGACTATTTTCAAGCCCCAACTAGTATGGATATTAAAGAGTGAGGTCTTAAAAGAGTCTATGTTATTCATTACATTAGTAACTTTTAATCAAGGAACTCATCAAGGAAGAGCAAGGCCAGTCCAGTCAACCTCATGCTGATTAGCCCACAGATGCGTTATCACACACTTTCTCAAGAGGTTTTGTTTGGATTTAAGAGCAAAATCATTCTTAGCATCAAGTCACGTGTGTCCTTTTTTTCCCCCACTCAAAGCTCAAGCTAGCAACTGTGATTAGAAAATGAAATGCAAAAACTTCTGAAGAAACAAGATGAGGGGAACAATTTCACGATTTCTCACGGACATCAGCAGGCTTACACAGAACGGTGCAATTACTGTGGATTAGGTGAGGGAGGCTAGGTACAAGTGGGGGATCTTTGCAATGCAAAATATCTGTTTGGATAATTTCATAGCATAGACACCTTCCAGAACAAAAGCATTTCTCTCACCACCTGAAGGACAAACCTCTAACATTCTATACAACTGCAGACAAAAGTGAGATAAAATAAGATTCTGTCCTTAGATCTCCTAACTTTTAGACACTTTGCAGGTATTTGCTATATATAAACACATATGAAATTTTAATCATATTTATTGGAATAACCTCTTCAAATCACATTATTTACCAGACAACATATACAAGAATATTATTAAATTATCCCATGACAGTTTTACTCAAGAAATCATTTTATAGCAATATTTGGGAGGGAAAAAAAAATAAAAAGAAAAAAATTGACTTCCAAGGCAGAGAGTAAGCAGTAACCCACCTGCACTGAGCTGCTACAACAGGGCGCCTGACTGCAGTCTTGAGGAAAATAATGCAACTCTCCTCCCAGTCACTCCAGCCTCCGTGATCCAAGGCCTAATTTCAAGGCAGCACAGCTGAACAACCTTGGTTCAAAATTCTGTGAAAAGCTTCTAAATTGCAAGCAAGCATGGTGAGAAAACAGAGTAGAACCACAACAGGTAAAAAAGGCAAAACGAAAGACAGATGAAAGAGTGCTGAGACCGAGGTGGTTGGTAGCTCAAGGATTCCGGAGGAAAAAAAAAAAAAGTAAACACAAATGGTACAAAATGCTGAGGAAAAAAAGCAGATAATTGGAAAACTGTTCCTCAGCAGCTGTGATGCCTCAAGGAATCGATAGAGAACAGTCTCTTCCTCTGACTGATGACTGCCAGTCTAACCAGACTCCTAAGGTCACTTACTGGAGGGCAGCAAGAATATTAATCATTATCTAGTATCTCCCGTGTACCTATTAAGTAAAAATTAATTATGTATTTTATCAGACAATTACTATTACTTTGTGTTCTTAAACTGTGAAAATCAGCTTTGACTACAGTAAAACATTTTAAAGAAAGCAGATAGAAAGGGTAACAATCAATGATACAGTTGTTATTTGTTCCTGTCCAGCTGTGAAGTTGCCTAATGTAAACTGGATTAAATGTGCCAGTATCAGTAGGACTTCATGGTTTGAACAAGGTTGAAAACTCAGTTTTACTACTATCACAACACAGCAGCCTTATTATGTACAGCGGTAGCTTACTTGAAAATTTCTTTTCTCTTCTGGACTGCTAGAAATAGATTCAATTTTTCAATTACAATATACATGAGCATTCATGATAAGGTAGAAGGCTATACACTTGGAGAATTGTAGGAAAAGTCATTAATTCGGAAGGGTCTTCTCACATTTGCAAGTTGTTGCATCTTTCAGAAATACTGTAAGGAGGGAAGAAAAAACAACCCACACACACTTGGCCACCTCCCCTAGTATTTTTTATATTTCAGAAACATATTCCAAACAAACTTTTCCATGTGTCACCAATATTTTTTACTCTGGAATATGGGGGGCTGTAATGCTTGGCCCAGAAGCCATTGTTAGTCATTCAAAGCAAGACAAATTCATTTCATTAAGCAGAGAATCAAGGGAAACCACAGATTTTTAGACCTCCTCTGGTACACTTTTTGAGATAAGGCACAGGGAACGAGCTGTATTCCTGATGTAGAACATCGCATTCATTTTCCTCCTCTGGCTTGTTTTTCACTTTACCCCCCTTATCCCCTAGTGCTGCTCTCATCTAGTAGAACTGCAAGACAAGGCAGGAACAAAGAAAACAGTTTTAAAAGACCTTAGTTAGCACTTCCAATCCTCCTCTTCTCTAGCCCCTTGGATGTTTAAATAGTTGTTCTGCTTAACTCTTTGTTGCCTGTGATTATCTCTGTCTTTCACTGTCAATGACCTTCATGCCAGGAAAAAAAAAAATCAACTTACATATATGAAAGACTGACAAAATACATACAGTAATTTTATTTCCTTTTGTTCTACAATACCTCCCCTCTTTACAGACACAAAATAGACACAAAACCTGCTTACTCCAGACATAAATCTCAAAAGACAACAGGTCGTTCTTTTGCCTTTGAGATAAAGTATCATTAAGTACACTAAATATATGAGGCCTGTATTCCTTCTCTCTTTTATTTCAGTGCTTTAAGTGTGTTTCAAGAAAAAGCAATAAAGTTTTATTCTTTTAGCAATTTGGTTTTGGTCTGCTGAGAGAAAATAAAATGTTTGCAATATTTACCCCAAATTAGCTGCAATACCACTATCTAAATAAACACTGTTTCACAGTAGTCTATTACAAATAAGACATATTTACAGTATTTTATGTGCTACACTGTTATTCTCAGTTCTTCCTCTTCTCCAGAAACCAAGCTAACAATCTGCATGGCTTCTTAACTTAGGAAACCCTACATGAAGGAGCACAGAGCTAACTTTGTTGCAGTACCCTACCACAGAGGTCTAAACCAAGCCTAAATAACTCACTGGATCCACAAAATAGCACTCAAGAAACTCATGAGCTAGGATCACCTCTAGCACATCTGATCACCTGGCCTAATTTAGAAGATAACACGTTTTCAGCTGGTCTGACACAGAAATAGCTTTCAGCATGCACCCGGAGCACAACCTCAACTCGGATTTCCAAATGATCAAAGCTACTCTGAATGCTGTTGGTAGCAAAAGTGATTTATAGGTTGCTTTCATCTGAGCTGTCAAACATGAAAACATTATACTTACAAAAATTCTAAAAGGATGTGGGACACTAATGTAGTTATTAAGGATACAAAAGTAGATACAAAGATGTTCGGAGGATGAAGGGAATGCCTTGCATCCATTCCTCCACACAGACTCCAAACCAGTCATGACACATTCACAGAATCACAGAATGTCAGAGGTTGGAAGGGACCTCAAAAGACCATCTAGTCCAGCCCCCCTGCCAGAGCAGCATCACCTACAGTAGGTCACACAGGAACGTGTCCAGGCAGGTTTTGAACGTCTCCAGAGAAGGAGACTCCACAACCTCCCTGGGCAGCCTGTGCCAGTGCTCTGTCACCCTCACAGAGAAAAAGTTTTTTCTAATATTTGTGTGGAACCTCCTATGTTCCAGCTTGTATCCATTGTCCCTTGTCCTGTTGTTGGACATCACTGAAAAGAGCCTGGCTCCATCCTCCTGACACTCGCATGCAAGGCATGTTATATATCAGATATGCTAAACCATTTTAAACCACTGTCCCCTCTCTTTTTCCAACACCTTTCCTCTAATGACATATTCTTCCTTTTTGCTTATCCTTCCCTCTCATTCTGTACATATGCACCCGATTTCTGAATTACCACTGAAGACTGTTTTATCAACCTTCAGCTGCTCCACTGGGTCTCTCAAGTGTAAAAATCCACACTCTCCATTACAAGCCTCCCAGACATTACACAGTTCTTTCTCGTCTGCATTCATTCATCTATCCTAAACTGGTCCAAGACTTTTATTCCTTATTACCTAGCAAACTTCTTGCGTCACAGCATAAACGCAACACCAAGTGCTCCCCTGGCCTTCATTTCCACATCCTCAGTGTAGGCAGAGATTACAGAGGCTGCGATTCCCCTGGACAAGTTTGTCTGCCAGAACTCAGCTACTCACAGGTGCTTTGCATAACGGGCACACTGGCCTTCTCCAAGGAAGTGCAAGAATGCTTCTCTGACAAAGATGCTGGTGTCACTGCCAAGATGAGTGCACAGTTTGGCTCTCACTTAAATAGCTGGAAGATCCCCTTTCCAGCCAGACATCTCTCCAGCTGACACCACTAAGCCACAGCTTTTGGTGCCCATATCTGGCTCCCCTGGTATCAGGCTGGCAAAACAAATAGGCTGCAAGAGACATGTTTTTCCTGAGCAGTATGAGCAAAAAGCAACAAAAACAGTAGCAGAAGAACTAAGAGACACTGGCTGGAGAGTGGAAGAAATAGAAAAGCCAATATCAGATTTGTCCTGGAATTTCTCATGCCTCTTCAAGTGACAGCCCACAAAAATTGTTCTTGTTTTCTTCTGTTGAACAATCTCCAAGTTAGCAAGGACTATGTGCTCCTGTGTGCATATACACTCATAAGAATAAAACCCATGAACTCTCATTCATAATATGGCAGTTATCCTTACAGACCAACAGATTGCCTAGAAATGTAGACATTCTGTGCAAAGCCAATTCATGGAAAAATTTAAGTGCTATGCACAACCCAAAGGGATATGTCATAACATCATCCGTAATCAACAGTCAGAAGCATAATGCACTAGTTGTAATGTTTTATAGAAGAAGTGACTGGAAAGATACCCAGGGAGTGCTATGTATGCTAATGTAAGAAAAGCTATTTAAGTGCAATGCTCAGTGTATGGAGAGAAAAAAAAAATATAGGCTCAAAGTGACAACATGCAGGGCACTCTTGCTTATTTCCAATTTCAGAAAAATTTAGGCTTTAAACAATATTCTGGGTTGAATCCCAAGTAGGTTAGCTTATGAACCACAACAAAAAAATTTGCATAAAAGATTTCAAAATAGACTTAGACAGCAATACAGACTTTAGATGCTAGTCTCATCATTTGTGTTGGCAGGGCCTCTAAGGTCTCTTCACTGGTTTGTTTTTAAACTAAAAAATAAGCCACTTTGTGGAATCTTAATTTATCTAGCCAGTGAGTTCTCCTCCTGCATTAAATAAAATTTCCTCTAGAGTCAGACATGCATTTCCTGCAGATGTTTCTGGGAGCCATCTTCATGCTTTAGTAAATAGCATTGAGGGTTGGTTACCTGATATCTCAGGAGAGGAAGCAGCAGAGTGCTAAATCTCTACAAACGGGGACAGTTGCTCTATCACAGCAGCAAAAGCCAAGTTTAACACTAAAAATCCAGTCAGTAGCTACATTGTGTTCTACTCGGCAACGTCACAGCCTTGTCATCTCTTCCCTCAAGTAGGTAAGACCACTGAAATGCAGAACAGAAGTGTCATGCATGTCATCTTTGCAACTGTAGCTCATGGAAACTGCTGTCATCTTTCTTGACTTCCGATTTACTCACTTGGGAAAAATTAGGAGAAGTCACCACTTGCTAAGCAGTGTCATTTCTTAACAAAAATAGAAATTTATGCCACTTAGATGCCAATTTGACCTCAGCTAAAGTGAGTTAAAGACAAAGCCATAAACCCATTAGTTCATATTTCCATTGCTGCTAGCATCTGCACAGGTCCAAGCAAAAAGTTTAAGGAGTGGAAATCAAATTAAATAACGAAAAAAATCTCAAGTTTCAGAGTTCTAGCTCTCATGAGTATTTCATATTAAACCACCTGTCTTAAAAGATAAAAACTGAACTCGGGGCCCACCAGTCAGTGAAATGCTCTTTTTTGAAACATTTAAAGGTAATGGCAACCCAAAGAAAAGCCTTAGTCATCACCACACAGTAATTTACACCCAGACAGCCCGAAATGTAATTGCTCTCAGCACTCCAGTAAGAAACAAGCATTGCATGCAATGGCTTATTGTTTAAGAAGCATTTACTAAAATTGCTTAGGCACCGTAGCAAATGAATGACAATTTCTCACCTATGCATTTTATTTTGTTTCCTTCTAGGAGTCGTCTGTCTCCTCCTAGTAAGGAAGCCTTTTTTTCTTCTCTAATTCACTTGAAAATTCTTTACCTTTGTTTTCATTCACATGCATATTTTGCACACTTCTTGGAATATGAGTAATCATGTCAAAGTATTAATAGATCATGAAGCCATCCAAGTGATCTGTGAAATGAGTGATCTACATCAAAAAAAAAAAAAAAAGAGAACTACAGACAATGGAGAGTTTTGTCACCTAGATCAACAGGGGGTTAGCAGTGCCATTGAATTAATCATTAATTAATCATTTTACAGTGGTGTTGACTAAATATCTACTTCGGGAGTGATACATGTTTTTTATGAAGAGCACCAAGATACTCTCTTGAAAAAAAATATTACTTTCAGAAGAGAGTGGACTGGAATGCTTACAGTGATTAATCAGAGATAAGAACCTAGAAATAAGGATCTTTTTAGAAAGATGTTATGCCTATGAATATTGGCAAATGCAATCGAGTGAAAAAATACTGCACACATCAAAATATTTTCAATATTTGTGTCACGACACTAACAAATATAACTTAATCTCTCATAGAAAGCTCTAAAGATTTAGCTACAAGCTCTGACAGGTTCAGAATAGTGGTTCAGGAACAAGTTGACTGATAAATAACTCCAACTACTTTATAAGCCACTTGGGATACCATACGTATCTATCAAACAAAACTAATGAGATTCTACAAATCTCAAACAAGTGGGGTGTGTGGTGGAATCAGACCATAAAAACTGATGCCTCCATCAATTCAATCCACTTTAAACAGCATGCAGTATGATAGGTGGTGTTTAGGTATTCTTTTCCCTGAAACTGCATTAATTACAAGATGCGAACAGGTAATTTGCTCAGGCGTAACAATTGCCTTCGGTTTTGTCTTTTTATCAAACATATCTTTTTGTGATCTAACAGTACTGATGCATTCAAATCAAGCAGTTAAGTTCAAAATTTGGATAATGTCTCAAAATAGTGTTCTTTTGTATTGTCTGTGTCCTTTGCCAGGACTGATGCACATACTTCTAAACCTTTCACGTGTACTCTCACGCTAAGTGTTTATAATGATTTTCTCCTAAGTGAATCCACTGAGGTAACCTGATATAGCTAATCTTTTTTCTACCCCTTTAAATTGAACAAGAATTTGTAGGAGGTGGGGAAACAAACTCCAAACCCATCATCAAACTTATCACTACCACTTACTGCCTACACTTGGCTTTGATCTGGCATTGAAGGAGCTTCCCATAGGCAGATAAGGATGACCAAGATAAACCCTTTTGTGAGCTCCTTTATGTACAAGCTCTAACTTTTCCTGCATAACATCCTGAAGTACTTCTGTATTCTGTAAGCACAAATGCTGGAGTCACACAGCTAAGGGGATAACTAAAGAAAGTATATCTTTTTTCCCCTGTAGATGAGCCATGTTCACACCTGTTCATGGTGGTCTAAGCTGACAGCTAACCACTACACCACCAGTCGCTCACTCCCCTCCACCAGTGGGATGAGGGGATAAAATCTGGAGAAAAAACCCAAACAGAATATCTCTTTGGGCAGTTGGGGTCAGCTGTTCTGGATGTGTCCTCTCTCGGCTCCCTGTGCGCCCCCAGCCCATTCGCTGGCAGGACAGTGGGAGAAGCTGAAATGTGCTTCACTTGGTGTAAGCACTGCTCAGCAACAACTAAAACATCAGTGTGTTATCAACATTTTTCTCATCCCAAATGCAAACCACTGCAATATGCGAGCTACTAGGAAGAAAACTAACTCTGTCCCAGCTGAAACCAAGACACATCTGAAACCTTCAATCCCAGCACAAGTCAGTCAGTGCTACTGAAATCTGGAGTTACTTCTGCTCAAAACAAAGTTAAATGAGACTTTTCTGGCTGAATTAAAATATGCTTCACACAATAAAGTTTTTTGATAAATGGAAAACCCTTGCTACATCTTAATTAAGAAATGCCAAACACCTGGGGCTACTGAGTGTAGAGGCATATATGCTTTATTGCTAAGTGTGGACTTCAAACTCTAATCAACTTAATAGAATAATTTTACTCGTTCCACAAAACAAGAATATATCACTTAAAGAACAGACCTCAAAGCATTATCCTATTTAAATGTCTGACACTAATAAATAACTGTGCCTCTTGCAATATTATCAAGTTTGTCAATAATAAAAACACAGTATTAGTGAAAGGGGGAGATACTACAGATTGCTAATGTTCCAGAGTAAAGGAATCCTGCTGTAACAAACACATCCCCATATTCAATGAGTACCAAGCACAACAGAGTTAAAACTACCCTACACTGATTCTGTCCTGAAGGTATACCAACTGCAATGCAACACTGTAAATTCCTGCCTGGAATTTCACTGTCTGAAAGCCAAAGCTGCTGCATTCAGGTCACTAGAATTCAGTTTAGCCTGAAAAGACAAAGGCTGAATACAAATTTTACATTGCCAGAGCTCAGTATCAAGTACAGTCAGCCACGTACATATTTGCTAATACATAAAAAGGAGGGAGGAAATGTGAAGGCTCATGCAAAATTCTTCTATCTATTTTAGGATATACAATGTACAGAAAAAAATCCAAAAACCCCATACAGTATTTGTCAGCTGAAAATAAAAATCCTGGACTTAGCCTCATACTTTGCCCAGAAACATGAGTTTCCTTGGGATCAAATTGTGACCTTAGATGCTTGCCTAAACAGGTCTTTGTGTGGTTCATTCATTATATTATTACATCACAGCAATGGCTGCTGCCAACCTCAAGCTAAATAAGGCATTTTTATCTTCTTAGATATGACTGATGTCAAGCAGTGTTACAATACAAGTCCAAACCCAAAAGTTTAACTTGCAACAGGAGTAAACTAGGCAAGAAACAAAAAGCTCTGAAACAAATAAGGAACATCAAACACAAAAAAGCTGATGGCATTACATAAGTTCTTCACAAGACACAATGAAACATCTATTTTTAGCAGTGTCATAAGTACTTAATTTAAAACTGTTTTTTAATAATAATGTTTTATCATGAGATTCTGAAACTGATTCATGCCATATCGTGAGATTCCTAAGATTAATCCAATCTTCTATCATAAGATTCTGAAAATTAATTCCCCTTTCCATTCTTCAAGACCTGAAGGATATTGAAATAAAACATTCATTAGAACAGATCCCTAGTTAGTCTCCAGAATGTGTGGAGACCTGTGAGTTCTTGATAACTGAAAAACCTGGCTTTCAGAATAGTCACATACAAGCAGAGGTGGGTTCTTTTATAAACTAAGGATTTTCCTAGAGAAATGCAATGCTATTGTAATTAATTGGTATAATTGCTCTTATAGACTACATATTATTGTATATCTTCATATCTGTATCAACATTCCTATTCTTAAATCGGCAGATCTTAAATTAAGCTAATTTGTTAAGGCGCTACAACCTCTTCCAGATCAAATTGCCCACACAAGAGCTTTAAGGCTGTAACTGCAGCTGCAAAGAAATACCATTCCATTTCCAAACCTGACAAACATTAACATTTTTAAAGCAAACCTAGGCCCATGAAACTACTCAAGATAATATACTTTCACCTTAAGTCAATCACAATGAGCCTGGTCAGGCCTGCTGATGGGCTATGTAGAGCTTTCCCTCAATGCTCTAACACCTCTGTGAAGACAGTCAAATTTCTGTTTTCTTAATAAGCACGCAAAAGCAGAGGATACAAGATTTTCAATATGGGCTTTGTTCCTCATTTAGCTTTCCAAAAGATAACTCTTAACTTTGGCTTACTTTAGAATGGGAATTAAAACAAACACTAATTATTAATCCTAGAAGAGTGGCTTTAAAAAAATTAAAAATTTGCAGTACCAGTGATATCCTAGAAAAGATATATTTTAATGACAGTAAGATGTGTTGTAGTTAAGTTTCACTACTATTTAAATAAAGCTGATATCTTTTTTGTATTGGATATAATGCATGCATATTGTTGAATAGCTGTAAGAAATAATTCTTCACCTAGAGAGGCATTCAGCAGATCAGAAAGTTTCAGCTGTATCCAGCTTTAGATAATGTACGTAAAAACATGCTGAAAGACACTAAACCACAAGTGGTCAATTCTTCCAAGGTAGTTTGTTGGGTTTTTTTAGTAAATTGCCTAAATTTTCGAAAAATGCCTATTAGTTTCTATGCATTTAGTACAAAACCAAGTACTTTGAGACCCAAGTCTGAAAATAAAAAGTCAAACATAAAATTTTAAATAATGCAGTTCTCATTAGAGTAGAATAAATGTGGCTCCTGAATTCTAGAAGCTTCACGTGGGTTTCGGCAGCTGAAGCTTGACAGAGAGAATGCCAAGAGACACATATTAGATGCTAACCAATAAACACTTGCTTTCAAATTTTTCTATTAAGGAGCACTTAAAAGCACAAAAGGTTTAAAATTAACATAACCAAATGTCTAGAAGATAGAGAGGTTTAATTTACTGTTACAGTATGCTAAGTAACGTTAAAAAGGACCCTCATTTAATGAGAACAAAAAGAATTCTGCAATAAATATTACAGAAGAAGGAAGTTGGTTTAAATAATTTTCAGGTTCTGAGATACCAAACAGCGGAGGAACTGGAGATCAGAATATTTTATTCATCAGAAAAAAAAATCTGGCATAATAATAAAAAAACCCAATTTTCAGTTGAAGAGACTGATCCAAAGCCAATTGGCACCCTATAATTTTCATGGTCTTTGGAGTAGATTGATATGAGGCCAAATCCTTCTTCATCTAGCAGAATCTATGGAGACCACCACAACATGAATCTAACTAGACACAGAGAAAAAATGCAAGTGCAAATAATGAATATACTATACTTTTAAAACAATAAATGTTTCAACTTAAATAAGAAGCTTGCAACAATGTCCCTAGAACAGCCCTAAGCAGTTTTGCTTTAGGAAAAGAAGGTAATAGCATATGCTGTAAAAATAGGAAGAAAAAAAAAGTCTATGAATGTATCTGGGTGAGAGAGGTGGCACTGCACAGTATGTATTTGTAGATTAGGTTATTAGAAGCATATGAAATATTTAGAAGTAATGAATTTAAATGCTATTTCTATATTAGGACAAATTAAATGTGGAATTTTTGAGACAGTTTAATGAATTTGTATCTACTTTTTGTCATACTCATTTTTCAGATTACTTTTTCCAGATCTCCTCATAATCTCAGATGTTACACTGAATGAGCATTCTCCTGACCAAAAAAATTAGCTATAAAATTTAGTTATGATTCACAGGTATCACTTACCCTTGGTCTCACACCCAGCAGCTAGTTCTATATTTATTACACTGCACAAACCTCCTCCAGCACTGGGAAATCATATGTTTATTATATTAATGAAGAATCATTAAGCATATTCACATCATCTAATATTTTATGTAATGCACCTAACTTTGCCAGGATACCCACGTAGTCTCTCACGATTCATTCACTCACTATTGAAGAAGTAATCTCAGTGAGGTGCCCTGGAGAGGCTGATTTTGCTACCAACAGGAAGAGCCAAAACCACAGATTCAGTTGTTTTGTGTTGGGTAGAGCAAATGACTCCTTGTCACTAGTCCAGACCCAATGCTATGTTTATATACTGCAGCACAGAAGCGTGAATGAGCACTGCACATCAGAAACTAAAAGCAAAATCCACCTCACTAAGCCAGAACTCAGCCTTACAGAACTCGATTCTTGTTCTAAAAGAGTGTTTCATTAACAAGTAAGTGATTTTGGCATTGTGTTTGTCTTCTGCATATCAAGCCAACTTCCTCCTGCTGTGTCAATAAGTATCTTAAAGTCATTGTAGAAGAGATTTTGCATTTCTTCAAAATCAATTTCTTATTATTAAGTGGCACCTTTTGCAGGCTTTCCAGTGAATGTAGTTAACACTCTTAAAAGATGCTAAATTACTTCTCAGTTAGGGGCTATTACTTATCTCCTTATATCAATGTCAGGCGAGAGCTCAGAGCTTCTGTGCCAAAAGTCTTCCATTCAATTTGCTTGCTTGCTAAGCATGTCTCAATTCTTGTTACAAATAGCTGGGTGAGGACTTTTCTCCCATTTAAGTGAGGGCTATCACATGCCTATATTCCTTCTCATTAAAGGTTCATCATGAAAAGCCCAGGACAGGTTCCACCACACTGGATGTCAAGAGAAACCAACAGAGATGAATCTTGGCGCAGCACATTATAGAAATGAACCTCAAACAAAGCCCAAGGTTTGTACTGCATTTGAAAGCATAATAGCTTTAATCAGTGAAGAAATTTTGTAAGATTATGCAAACACGGTCATGGGATCAAGTACTTGGAGGAGCTGATTTACAGTCAATAGTTGCTAAATCACTTTCTCTTTCATTACTAACACACAAAAGAAATCACACGTGCTGAGACACTTCCTGAACTGATTTCAAGCATACTTTTCTCCATTTCATCACTTATACTAGAAAGCATAGCATACAATGCAGCATACTCTTATACCATGCATGTCAGTTTTTCAGTGCATAAGATTGAATCAACTGTAAAATATCATCTATCAGATATTTTGTATTTTTAGAAAGCAAGTTATGTAATGAATTCTTCAATAAGTATGTAAGTTCTGCCCCCGAACTAGGTCAGGATACAAAATAAAAATGCAGTTTAGTGGGGACAATAGGGAGACATTCTTTCAAAAATCCAAACTTGTAACTACAATGTTAATGTACCTATATTCTACACACTTAACTGAAAAGACATTCAATCTAGTTCTGTAGTATGCAAGTTCCTAATAACACTTTATGTGTGATGAAGGACATGGGAACAAATATAAGTATAAATACCCAGGATACAAATACCCTAAAATGAGATAGGGCAATACAACTTCTAATGACAAAAGGGTAGTGAAGACATTTAAAAAAAAAATAAATGTAGAGACCAATATAGAAGAATCATGGGATGTTCTGTACAATTTGAATTAGCATACCTAAACCCCCAATTTTCTGAATGTTGTGAAGTCATTTTTAAATGTATTTAGGATGAGTTTATCCACACTAAAAGATCACACAGGTGGAACTGAAAGTTCTGGAATACATTTCCAGAAGGCACTCTTTTTAGAAGACAAACTATGTTTATGAAAACTCAAGACATTTACATCTCTTTCCCACTGCATAAGCCAAAATAAAAGAATTATAGAACTGTGTAGATATAGCTAATAACTTGCAAGACAAGACAATGCATTATGTTTTACCTTACTTTCAGTGGATGCACTACACAAATTCAAAGAATTGTCAAAACATGCACATTCAAGAAAAAGCTAGAAGAATACTGCCTCATTTTACCATATACCATCTATTTGTCACTTACTGCTTGTAATAAGGAAAACTCAGCTACTGACAATGATGCTGGAACACATAATATACATATATAGCATAATATATCGGATAAGGGTGATACAAGTTAATCAGAGGAAGATTCACTAATGAATTGGTTTATGCTATCACTTACTGCTTATGATTAAAGTGATTATAGTTGCACTTCTTAATGACAAATACAAAGAGGATGCATGATCTATTGTACATTGGCACAAGCTTTCAGTAAAAAAGGTCTTTATTATTGCTAGGCTTTTAGCTCCCAACCCCTCGAGTTCTATTCCTCTGCAGCAATTCTCAGAGATTATTACATCTTCCTTTCAATTATCAACATTTTTATTGCTTTGTTCACCAAGCCAACTTCTGCAACCACTTCTTTGGAGTCAGATCCAGAGAAGGCATACCTGCATTAGAGGAGCTATCATAGCCTACAAACCTGCAAAATATTTTGCCTTTCCTATATAAATTAGATCTGCTCATCCACTCTTCACTATAATAGTCATAGATCTTCCTCACCTCACCTATATCTGCCTTCCATTTAAGACGAAAAAGGATGGAAATGACCAATTCTAAGTACCATCCTACACCAGAAGCCTTTAGAGCAAGTTCTCCAAAACATTATTCCTGGTTAGAGATTTCCTCCCCCTTCCAGTAATTCTGTGGATTTGGTGGGTAGAAGCAAACTGCAAGCACAGCTCACTCAAATATTTTCTTTCATTGAAATACAGGGTTCCAATTTGGACATTTTATTCTAGAGACAAAATGTGTTCTTGGTCTCCTGTTAATTTCATGTATATGTCTATGGATACAGTCTTTACTGAAGGTTAAATAACAAACTAAAAAACAAAACACCCAGAGAACTGTGTCATGCTTCCAACCTACTGAAACAGGCCATCAGAATGATGTAAGCCCAGCTGGAAACAGTTGAAGGTAGATATTTCTTAGCTGGGTGAGTTACCAACTGAGCACCTCAGTTTTGTGTTAAAGTTTACACCTGTGTAATTCTTAAGATCAGCCACAATAAAAACAAAGCCCAAGTACCCTTGGACTTTATGGTACCGTAAATGTATTTGAAAAACCCATGGAACTTTCTTTTATTGTACCTTAGCTTTGAAGAACATCTTCTGTTTGACAACTGAGGTCAGCTTTTAGTGGTCATTGCAGGTCAACTGCTTCTCCCCCTTTTCCATGGACTCCTCTCTTTTGCCCAACACAAATTGATTTTCACTCTCTCCTTCCACTGATAGCAAAACAAGAGTAGTGTTTTGTCATTTCAAGAATGAAGCCAGACAGCCAATCATGCAGAGTATTTAATTTCTCTAACAAGCTACACTATACTACTGCAAATATTTCATACACTTAGGCTTCATAAAATCAAACTTGTTGGATGTGAAAGCTGCAAGAACTTTGGGGGTTTTATCAAAACTATGATATAGCAGTCCTGCACTACACAACATAAATACCTACAACATATCCTTAAAGATTCAAAAAATATAGTTTCTCAGTAACATACCTACAGTTAATATCCAAATTTACTCTTTCATATTTCTAAATACTTCAGAGACATCATAATAAAAGCAAAGTTTTAGCCTGAAAACTTTACCGTTTTAAAGCCTACACAGCAAAAAATGTACTTGACATTTATTACATTTTTTGCTCCAATTTAACGAAGGGGTTTTTTTAGCTTATCCATCAAGTTATATTTTTTTACTAGTCCTTTGATTAATCAATCTGATATTATTTTATTCCAGAAATTATCTTGAACTTTTTTTTTAATATCCAGTGATTCCCAGTTAACTTCTTTAGATCATATTAACTTCAGTAACTGAATTACTGACACTTCAATTTACACTTGGGGAATCTATGCCCCCAAGCATGTCCAGTACTTGCTTTGAACCCAAGTAGAGATTAACTGTTGTTCAAACTTTCCCCACTGGTAAGTGGTCCTTCTTATCAGCTCTTATCTGGTTTTTGACTGTTATATTGATAAGTCTTCATCTTGCAACTCCACAAGAGCACTGACATTACATTGCCAATTTTCAATCTCTAATTTTTTTCTCATATCAAATACTTTGATTTCTAAATACTGTTGCATTTAGTAAATAATGTGGATTCCTTCGCTAGCCATTCCATCATTATTTCTTGAGGTCTGCAAAGCATAGTGAGATGCAAAGACAAAAAAACAACCAAACAAACCCAAACCACCACCAAAACAGACCTGAAGCATCATGTTCTTTCCTTTGCTAACTGCCCCTTCCCTCCCTCCCTGCCCCCTCACACAGCTGATTTTATTCACCATTTCCACTTTTGTTAGGATTTATGTCTTTAAGGGAATATTTTATTAACACTTCCTCTATTACCTGCATATTTCCTCATTTCTCACGTTGTGGCAATACCAAATTGTACCAGAAACACACAGTCCAGTTTCATCCTAGTGCCAGTATCAAGCTATTCCACTACACAATCCTCTTTCTGTACTTGATTATGACCATGATTAGCAAAGTCTTAGCTGCAGATCCACAGAACTAACACAAGATCCTCAATATTGGCTGCAATGTGCATTTCCATACTTATAACGCTGGTTAGAGGGGAAAACCCACCTTATGCATTCTTACATGAATGTTCTTCAGACAGTTGCCATTTCTGGTAAAGTCTTTGTCCATAATTGATCTTTTAAGTTTTGTCCATGTTGCCCTAGCCCTTGCTTCCATCAGCAAGGAAGAGATGGGTAAAATGGACTTTGTCAGTACTAGAATCCATTAGTTCAGCAGTAAAATTTGTTGTCATCCTATTGATAAGATTTCATGTGAGGGAACTGGAATGCAAAAGTTGATGTGCAAGAAGTGAAGCACAGCAGTGAGCAGAAGAAACAGTAAATTTGTTTTTTTTAATCTATTTAAAATTTCCAAACCTTTGAAAAATGTCAGTTGAAAAGCTAAAGAAAAAAGTAGGTCGTCTTTGGTTTTGGTCACTGCTCCGACTTGAGAAGTTCTATTAAAACCTGACCCTGAGGTGTCACAGGTTCACCCGTGGTGTTTCTCATATGGCTTGTTCTGGGCATTTCACACCCACGTGTGGACTCAGATTCATTGTCAGCATCCGACTGATCCACCTGCCCCAAAGCACTGAACTCCTCCCCACTGTCACCAGCACCACCATCTCTTCCTCCACAGCAGACAAACTAGTGGCCTCACAGAGTTTGCACAGTTCAGCCGTCCATCTGCAAGTGTGACACTAAGGCAGACATGGCAGTTATTGGTTACCCAAGATTTTTCAGTGTGAAAACTGCTCAGATTGGACATGTTTTTCTGGTCTTAGTATTACGGTAGGAGGTTTGGGTTGGTTGGTTTTTGTTGCTGTTGTTTTTGTTGTGGGTTTGTGTTTATTTCACATTTTTTAGATGGCTAGGATTCTATCACGTCTTAGGTTTGCAAATGCTGACAGATGCAGACTGCAGAAGCCTTCTTCCCTTCCAGATGCAGGTATTAGTACAGCTAATAGGTAAGAAAGGAAGAAAGATGAGAACAACCTCACAACTGAGAATTACGCAGCTATGCAACTCTGTCTAGGTAAAAGGAAACACACACACAATGAAACCAGAAAACCAGTAAATGTGGCCTCGTAAGCAATTAGCATGAAAACTGGTAGGAAGCTATTAAATTCTCTATTAGATGGGACCTGTAAGGACTAGCTATTGAGAATAATCCCTCTCTTTGAGCCTTTGTGCTTGAATCTAGGAGCTGCTGGTTAATAGACTATGGTCCCTTTCTGACCTTAAAATCTATTACTCTAAAGCAGGTAATTCTCTCTCTGCTATCTGAAAGTACGATCTAATACATTTGGTTGAATTAAAAGACACAGCACTTAGAAGATAAAAGAAACTAGTTTCATTGCTACATATCCCACAAGCCACACAAGTATTTACATTTGAATAATAATGTTAATATTAGGAAAACTATAGCATAATCAGTTGTGCTTCATTACACAAACTTACTGTAGCTGCAGTAGTATTTCATTTTGATACAATTACAGAGACACTTAGCTCTCTGAAGGAAAAAAAACAATTTTTCAGTTTATGTGCAAAGCCATTTTTTGCTTCCCTGTTGGCTATGCCATTGGAAATATTGTTAAGTCTCAAATTAGTCATGTATAATTAGAAATCTCAACATGACAGTTACAAAATCAGTTTTCAGTATCTTTCAGCAGAAAAGTATTCAATCATCTTATTTCATTAGTAAAGACTCAAAGGTAACAAGTCGGTAATGTTGCAAAGACCAACCTTCCCTAGAAACACTCTTCACACTAACACACATTCAAATTCAGTCATGCCTATGAAAATGAATTTACTGTCAGTATCATAAGTACTTTCATATGTATTTGGTCTTGGAATAGAGCAATACAACAATGACTCTCAAAGACTTTCTGGTAACCCTTTCAGTAAAGGAAGTTTTCCCGATGTCCAACCTAAATTTCCCTTGGTACAACTTGAGGACATTTCCTCATCCTATCACTTGTTACTTGGTTGAACAGACTGTCCCTCACATCTCTACAACCTCCTTTAAAATTGTTGTAGAGAGCGATAAGGTCTTCCCTCAGCCTCCTTTTCTCCAGGCTAAACTACCCCAGTTCCCTCAACCTCTCCTCAAAAGACATGTGCTCTAGACGCTTCATCAGCTTTACTGCCCTTCTCTGGACACACTCTCATGCCTAGATATCCTTCTTGTAGTAGGAGCCCAAAACTGAACACAGGACTCAAGACGCAGACACACTGGTGCTGAGCACAGGGGTAAAATCACTTCCCTGGTACTACTGGCCACACTATTCCTGATACAGACCAGGATGCCATTGGCCTCCTTGGCCACACTGCTGGCTCATATTCAGCTGGCTGTTGACCAACATCCAGCTGGTCCCTTTCTGCTGGGCAGCTTTCCAGTCAGTTCTCCCCAAGGCTGTAGCGCTGATGAGGGTTGTTGTGGCCAAACTGCAGGACCTGGAATTTGGCCTTATTGAATCTCATACAACTGGTTTTGGCCCATCAATCAAGGCTGTCTAGATCCCTCTGTAGAGCCTCCCTACCCTCATGCAAATCAACAGTCCCACCCAGCTTGATGCCACCTGCAAACTTACTAATGGTGCACTCGATCCTCTCATCCAGATCATCGATAAAGATGTTTAACATGACTGGCTCCAAAGAGAAGGTTGTTTGGGGTTTGGTTTGTTTGTTGGTTTGTTTTTTTTCTAGTCTCAACGCAACTAAAAAACCCCGAACAAAACACAAACCCCACAAAGCACAACCCAACACAAACTTCTTTTTTTTTCCCCTAAAACTGACATGGAAAAACTCAATAACCGAAGTTATTAAGCAGGCATTCTTTATTACAGTGCTGGGCACATAGGGGATATCTCCATCAAATATAGGCAAGCCAGGGCACGGGGAAAATTTGGCATAGATGGATTGCATATTCATGGATTCATTAACATAAGTCCCTGCCCAGTTCACATGTGCAGTGTAGTTTTCCGGTGGTCCTCAGGTGCACTCTGGTGGTCTCCCTGAGAAAGGCTCCAAGTCTTCTTTGGCCACAAAATTTTGAAATCCTCCTCTTCTGCCCAGTTCCTCGGATCCAGCACCAACCAATCCCCATGCGGCTGTGCAACCAGAGCTCCTAACCACCTCCCTTCGCTCTCCTGCGGCTTACACAACCTCCCTCCTGGACAAACCAAACAACTCTGAAATCCACATCCCAAACTACAGAACACAACTCCCAAACCCATATCCCAAACTACAAACTTCCACATATCACCATCCTCAACACGGATCTTCCCTTTCTGACTCTTTCACTACTGAAAAGACAAAAGATTAGTTCATTAAGCTAAAATTAACCTCTGTGACTTTGTAGTTTGTTATATTTGTTTAGGTCTCGTATTTCCAAGTTATGTGTAGGTAGAACAGTCTAAAAGTTTTCAGTAAGAATTTCCAAAACCAGATTTACAGTGAACAAATACAATATGGATGCAGATTTTCAAAAGGCACAAAGTCCTACTGACTTTTGTCAGTAGGAAATGCCTTTTTTTTTTTTTTTTGCTAAATTTTCCTGGCAAGAATATTTTTCTCCCCCCATTACTTACCAATTTTGTGAAAATCAGCAGTATTACACTGGTGAAAATTACTATATAGGGTGCAAAGAAACATCTAGCCAAGTATAGTTGAAATGGACTTTTGGGAAACAGCAGATTTAAAGAAAAAAAAATTGACGGAAGTAGTTGTAATAGAAGGCATATAGAATTTGTTCATCAAATTTTATGCTGTGCTAGAAATGAAGTTGTTTAGGCTACAATATCCTGTTAAGCAAACATAATCTTCCCCAGCACCAAGGTCAGGCTTGTACACAGGGGGAGCTATCTAGCACCAGCTGCAAAAGAACAAAGACTAGCAGGATGGACTCACTGTAAGAGTATATAAAAACAAAAAATAATTGACAAGAACCTAGTGATAAAGGTATCTAACAAAGACCATCTGGTGACGAAAGGGCCCTGTGGAATTTGAGGACAAAGATATCTTACGAAATGTGCTGAGAGCAACTAGTTTTTGGACCAAGGTAAAAGTTCATCGTGAGGAAGACCTACGGCCTTCATTCCTGAAGACCCCTGCCCAAGACCACCAGGAGGCACTGCGCAGGTGTCAAGAGGAGGAGCATATCATAAGCATCTAATGAATATGTAACTTTCTTTGCATATAACCAAGGTATCTGCCCGTGCATGGGTGCAGCTGTGGTATGAGCACTCCCTGGTGAGAGCTGCTCCCCGCTACCCAGCGCTGTTTTGCTTACTCAGCCGCTTGCTAAATTTAATAAATTTTATTAATCACTTAAATTCTAAATTGGCTCCTGGGTTTTATTCCCTCAATTTATAACAGTAGTATTCAGAGCTCAGTGGAAAACCTAGTTTCCCAAATTCAACCGGAACTTGAGACACTATTCTGGATACACGATCGTGTACAGATAGAACACAAGACCCACTCAGACAGCAAGAAAAGGAACCTTTCAATTTTTCATTAGCAGGAGCTGTGGTGATGCAGTTGCCACTGAGAAAACTTGGTTCAAAAGTAGAGATGAGGTGGGGGGCTGGAAGAAAGGCACTTGCTGAACATCTCTCCTGCCAGGATCAATCATCTGTCCTTTATTTTATAGAACATGTCATACAGTGATGAGAATAATATGTCCTGTGTCACATCAATGAAGCAAGCACTTTGTCCTGCACTTCAGCAACCATCATGAAAGATTAATCTGCACAGTGTATAACTGCATTTCAGTCCAATTATATTCCCAGGGAGCAGATACTTGACTGTCTCAACTCCAGGCAACATGGGCAGGGGGCACCTGCAAGCAAGCTGTGGCCAGCTGGAATGCTGTGGCCCCAGACAGTGCTCACACCAAGGCTTACAGGCTACCCCACCCTCACACAGATTGCTACAGTGACTTCAGGTTTATTCTCCAAGAACTAGTTCAATTTGTTAGGTTTCCAAAAGCGAATTAAAATAATAAATATCTATTTCAAGCATTTCTAATTTTTTCTTGCTACATGTGCCTACAAAGTATTCACTAGTGAGTAGCTGAAGGTACAATGCAGGCATCAACACACAATTATGTCATCCTCAGCCACTTGATATAATTGATTTACAAGACAATTGCATATTACCCTTCCCAATGAGTGTGTTATGTGCAAACTCAGACATCGCCAGCACATAAAACTGGTATTTTGGAGATTTTGAAGGGGACAGGAGACAGAAGCTGCTAGTCTGGACATGGAGTCAGCACTCGAGAAAAAACAGAAAGAACCTCTGGATGCTTCTACCTATCTTCTGCATTTCCCTATGCATTTATTTCCAAAGGTCAAAGACAATTACCTTGAAAGTGGAGTATTTCTAGTTTTGATTCTATGGCACAATCTAGTTTCACAGAAGCACAGAATGTTAGGAGTTGGAAGGGACCTCTACAGATCATCTAGCCCAACTTTTCTGCCAGAGCAGGATCTCCTAGGGCAGCCATGCAGGAACGCATCCAGGCGGATTTTGAGTCTCCACAGAAGGAGACTCCACAACCTCTCTGGGCAGCCTGTGCCAGTGCTCTGTCACCCTCACAGTAAAGAAGTTTCTCCTCATGTCAAGGTAGAACTTCCTGTGTTCTAGCTTACACTCATTATTCCTTGTCCTATCACTGGGTACCATTGTGAAGAGACTGGCACCTTCCACTTGACCACCACTCCTCAGGTATTTACATACATTAATAAGGTCCCCTCTCTTCAAGACTAAATAGCCCTGGCTCTCTCAGTCTTTCTTCATAGAAGAGATATTCAAGTCCCTTGATCATCCTCGCAGCTCTCTGTTGTACTCTCTCCAGCAAATCTCTGTCTCTCTTGAACTGGGGAGCGCAAAAGTGGACACAGTATTCCAGGTACAGTCTCACCAAGGCAGAGTAGAGGAGGAGAATCTCCCTAGCTGCTGAACAAACTTTTCTTAATGTACCCACTATTTTCATCTTGTTGCTATATTAAGCACTGGAATTTAAAGGGCAGAAAGTTTTAAAAGCTTAATTTAGGTGTCAAAACTAGACAGAAAAATGACAATTCACATAAGTAATCTGGAGTTAACACTACAAAAGAAAACAGTATCTTTTAGTCTACTTGCATGTCACTGTCTATAAGACATGGTTCTGGTTGTCTATATACTCATTGTACCCTCTTCTAATGAGCTGCCCATAACTGACAGCTAAAGACTGCTACCAAAGCAGTAAAAGTATCATTCCACAAAGCCTGCTCCTCAATTTTGTCTACTAGACACTTGCTGCTAATGTTAATGTATGATAGTTTGTAGTTCTCTTCCCACCCAGGGTGAACTTGATCCTCATTAATATGAGCCGTCTGCCTCCTCGATTCCCCCATCTGCTCTGATACTGTCAACTTCAGATTGCTTTTTTAGCACTGTAGAGAAAGATAATATGCAATGCTTTTATAAAACAAACTAAAAGTATTCTAGGAGTAAGAAATCAAAAATGTGCACTGCAATGTGTTAAAAACTAATTGTCAACTCTGAAAAGAATTTCATCTGGGGTACACATGAGATTGCTTCTGCTTATTAAATCTTGCAGAGAATTTGGCCAGCTCTTTTTTTTTTAAAAAAACATGTTAGTTAACATTTTCAGCTACCTTCTCCCTTTGATTGAATTATTCCCTCATTCTTCTCATCATTTCTTTTGGAGTCTTCCCTATAATGCGCTCACTTGCCACACGACAATGGTACGTGAAGGCTGTCTGAACACTTGTTAAGATATCTGGTAGAGAGAGACCCTTCAGATAAGCTTCCTGGTACAGCCAATGGGAACTGCCCATCTGGAGCAGATCACCTATTCTGCCCCTTCAACATACAGGCAAATGTCTATTTCTGGTGTCCTGAGAGCAAGGCAGAAACCATGTATCCCACTGTTTAAGCTACCTGATAAAAGTTAAGACATGCCATCATTGCTCCTCCCGCTGCTGCTTTATTGACCGGCCAGAAAGAAACACTGACACGACGAGTCAGTTTCATGACTTTAAAAGCACTAATGCCCATTAATGCAGCAAAATCTGTTGGATTTATTATTGTAGTGTGCCAGTGGTAATTCTTGTGAGGTGCCATTTCAGGTGTAAAAGGTGGGATGAAAACAACCTCCATTTTTTTCGCCATTGAATGTACATGAGATGCTGTGCAGAATGGGAGAACCATTTAAAAGAAAATAAATGAACCTGAACCTTTTTGTAGATCTACTGCTTTAGAGGCAGTATCAAAAAGTCTTCACTTTAATGCACGAATTTTCTTTAATAAAGGAAGAAAACAATGAAATGTAAACTGTTCATTTACAGAAAAATTCTAGTCAATGTAATGAATTTAAAAACATCACTAGCAGTCAGTAATATAGACGCATATAAACTATATGATCTATAAGCTTGTATTTGTTCCTATCCTTTATGTGTCAGTTTTGGTCAGTATTCATTATCTCTCAGAAACAAACAAATAAAAAAAAAAAGCAACACCAACCACCAAAAAAACCCATCTTCAAAATTTCCTGAGTAAGAAGGTTGGTTTTGTCAGGAGTCTGATTAAAATGGAAGCCATAACAAGTTTATGCACCATTTCTAAGGGAGGAAGAAACGTAAGAGTTAAAAGTAAAGCAGATATTTTCTCAAGTTTTCCACATCCACACTAGCCCAGCAATTGTCATCTATGGAAATATAACTCAGTGGATATACTGTCAGGGATATACTGGAAACCATCTACTGACTCTGATACGCAGTAATTGTATTAAACAAGACATGAATTAGGTTAGAGTAAGCTTAGAATTAGTTGTTATTTTCCCCAAAAGAATGCTGTATACTGTCTGTGTATGAACCCGTATGCACCACCATCACCCCTTCCATGAACAAAGCTCAGTCTCCTGGAAACGTTCCCATAAGTGGGAATCGCCAAACCAGCAGCTTTCCAGACAGAGGTACAACGCTGCACATGCCCGCAGCCATCTCTCTGCGCCATCAGCATTTACATGCTACATACACATCAGTTCTATTTCCACTTCAAAGCACACACAATTATAGTTCTCTTGACTAGGGCACATAAAGCAAAGATATTGTTGCTTGGTACTACAGTATCACAGACTCCAGATGATGGTTATTAAAGGCCTTATGCCTACTTCAGAAGTGATGACAAAAAATAAGGCCATAGCATGCCTTGAATAATTTGTTCTGAAAGTCTCCCAGGGCACATAACAGCTCCTCTTCTATATACAAGTGAGAACTTCTACATCTAGAATTTTGTCCTGAAAGTATTAGGTCTCTGCTGAGGAATGTCCCATCCTGCTTCCTTCCTCACCATCACTCCTACCTCCATAGTTACCACCCTATAAATGCCCATCAGGACAGAGCACAGGAGCACACAGGCATTCTGTGGTGCCAAGAACCAGGTATTCACACAAGCACAGCCCTGCCCATCTTCTGATCAGTCTTGCTCTCTTGCTAAGGATTATCAGTTAACTTGAGTTGCACAATTCCAGGCATCCCAAAGACACACAAGGGTCACAAAATCTCCACAAATTCAAGCCAAGCACCTATATCCCCTCCAAACTCAGTCTGAGGTCACAGTGCTGACTTCAAGCTAGACAGGTGTGTTGTAGCAAAGTTGCATGAGGCACATCCCACCGACCAAGACTGATATGATAAAACCAACATGAAACTATTCTAGAAACAACGGAAAGCCATCAGCACCTAACCAAGGTTTTTCAACAACTGCTAACAGTTCACCCAAAGCAAACAGAGAAGCCCTTATGCAACTACTCAGTAGGTCTAGAGGCACTTTCACACTGCAAGTGCTTTGTGCCTCCCTCATTAGCTACAGTTATGCCTCCGAATATACAGGTTTGAGTACCACATGCCTATCAACGAGCAGCTCAATGTTCAGCTTAAAAACAAAAAATAAGGCCCTTCACTACCTAATTCCTCAAGGGATTCAAATTAGTAGTTCTTCACTCCAAAGACACAGCAGAGTTGACATTCGCAACCACAGAAGAAAACCAGAGGGGAAGTTAAAACCACAGGCTCAACATCCACTCCTAATTCCCTTCCTAAGACTCAAATACAAATCAAACAAAACATGAAAAAAAATATTTTCTGATGCTGTCCTACAAACAGTCACCTTCAAAAGAGGCTTACTCAATTCTAATTTCAAGAAAAACCAAAACCAGGTACTCACCTACAAGATCCAAGTAAAACACTTCCAGCAGAGGGCTGAAGATTTGTCCCTTGCTGCTGGGACTGCCTCAGGTGAAGCTGGTAGCTCCTTACCAAGCCCCACCCCTTCCAGGTGCTTTCTACCACTTCTTCACCTTGCTGAGGGAGCAGTTCCTCCTTTAACTTTTAACCCCTTTACCAAAAAGGACCCTTTTCTATTCAGTGCTGTAGTATTTCTGCAATCTTAATCTTCCCGGGAAAAGCAGCTACTTTGTTCCTGCAGTAGCTGCCGAATACTTGTTTTTACACGTCCTGGCACTGCTTTCTGGCAGCAATTGCTGACTCTAGAAACATGGTCTGAAGCCAGAAGGAGGGTTGGAAAAGAGCAAAAATCTAATGTCTCTAACTGTGATGCCGATTAGAAACCAGAAAGGATTGTCTTTCTTTGTAGGCCATGCCATATTTCAGACGTGAATGCAGCAAGCTGATGGATGTGAGCAGCTCCCCCTGTGACTTCCCAGCACTATAGGAAGGAAAGGAAAATGACTGTGCAGAACAGTTTGAGTAATTAGGTGCCTTAATTAGTAGAAGTATGTTTTCAGCATCCATATAATTTTGCCTGATTTCCGTTAGGAAACGTGTCTTCTAGTTTTCCACTAGATTGTCTTCAAAACTTTTTGCTTTTGAATGTGACCGTTACATTAAATTACTGTGTATTTAAGAATTAAAGCTTAATTCAACACATTATTTAAGTATCTGTTAATTCTAATCACATAGCTTGTCCCATTTAACAATGCATTAATGAGATATTTCACCTAGTCACAGTAATATTCTCTTTAATGCTTACCTGGATCCTTTAAGTCAGGTGTAAGACAAGAATCAATTCTTATCCTTTCTCCTCATATTTATAATATTTCATTTTCTCTCTTTACTTCAGAAGAAAATACAGTAGCAGTAGTTCATTGAATGTCTAGAAAAATCCCATTTCTCCTCCTTTTTAGATCCTATTGAGTGCTGTTTCCCACTGCTTACGTGGTTAGATACATTCCCTTTTTTTTTTGATTCAAAACATAGCAATGACTTATAAACACAGAGGTTAAAAGATTTTTCTGGGTAGGTGCAATACTTCTAAATTCTTGTGACATAACAACATACCACCTTAATGTCAATATGAGATATTTACTAAGGGAAATTGATTTGTACTAAGATATTGCTGTGCATTTCTCAATGTCCTGATTCTTTAACATCTGAAAAACTGAAGAAAATAAAACAAGTATCCTGACACAATCTCCTGATGTAGTGGCTCTGCTGTGTAGCAGTTGTGCTACTCCAATTCTGGGAATGTCCAGAGTCCGCTCCTTAATTGAGAGAATTGTAAAAATAATTTGACTATTTAATTAGGACAATGGCATCTATCATTCAAAAAAGTTTGATGTGGTACATAAAGAAGCTATCTGAAAGTTAAGCTACTAAATATTTTACGGTGTAGCCTATTTGAGTGCTTTTCACATTCTCAGACAGGCACAAAATCAAAGTAACAACCTATCCAAATGGGAGCAAAATATGTTTTTAAGCATTGCTCATACTTTCAGGAAGAACATTGCTCAAGGGTGTTTCTGAATCTATGTCTGTGCGCACACTCATTTCCATCATGGGTCATGCAAGAACTCCAGCTGTAAGGAGTTAAAGCAGCATGAAGTAATCTGGCTAAGAAAATTTTTCTGAATAACCAGTGACTTTAATGATGGTTTAAGTGCAAACATTGCCAATATATCTGTGGAATAAGAAAAAATAAAAAAAAATATACACCATTAATACTTTCTCCCACTCTAGAAAACTATTAAATGTGGAATCTTTCACTGAAATCAGAGCAATGATAAGACTTAAGTAATTGGTGTTGACTCAAAGCACTATCACCTAAAACTATGACTTTAAAAGAGCTGGGTGAAATTACAACAGAGTAAGACATAGGTACCTATAAATCTAGTCTCCTTTGAAAAATCCGGAGTATTTCTTTTTCAAATTGTGTTCAGGCCTAAATCCTGCTGCTCTGTCTCTCACGTTGCTGAGAATAAAAGATGGAAAGCATCTGAAGTGTCCTATTTTTAACTAATGCTGTTCATGAAAAAGAAAATAAAAAAAAAGAAAAAATACCTATCCATAGCAACCACAATTAAATAGAGTAAATATTGTACATTTTCAAAAGCTTTTCTACTTATAAAAGAGTTTGGTAATTTACTGTACGCTGGTAGTCAATACTACAGCCCAGAAATCTTTCTTCCTCTCTACATGAAAATTGGCCTCTTAAGACAAAATGTGTTTCTCAGATCCAATAAGTGAAGCAAAAAACACAGATCATAATGACAGTCAGCCTATAATATATACATACATACTTTATGTATTGCATCAGAGTAGTCATTATCTTCCTGCCTATTGGAACATTTTTATTCTGAAAAATGCCCACTAAGTTTACAAATATTTTCCCCCTAGAGTATTGCTCACATACCAGTACTAGTAGATAATGATAGGCTTTGTGTGGGGAAATAAGACAAATAAAAAACCTCTAATGTAGTAACAAATTGGGAACTGGAGCCTGAGAAATGAATACTTAATACTAGTTCTACTGCAGTGGGAATGGAAGAATTTATTTTCAGACTATGATGTTTGCTTGCAATATTTCTCTATCTCTTTCTAGCATGCTGACAAGTAAAAGCAACTTGTGGCATTTTGTCACCACATTGCCACTAAGGCTTAATCCTTAGTGACCATGTGACATGGACCACCAACACATGACAGTCCGTGAGCTCTCTGAAGAGTGCAAATTACCCTCGAAGACTATGCATTTTTGCACCTTCTTAAGCCAGCTGTGAAGCAGGAATCCTTACTCTGTGTGAAAGCCTTCATTCTTCACTACGGATCTGTCCTGCTCACTGAAGTAGGGGAGAGCCTGAGAAGTGGTATGTAATTATACAATTAGGCAATATATCATAATATATGCAGGGGCGCATCGGAAGCAAAATCTTGGCATTCTCTTTCAAGAGCTTGTTAATGAAAAATAATGCTTGAAACTTCCGCCAATTAAAAATTACCATGTCAGCTAAGCCAGAGAGTCTTTTCTTCTTCCGCTATGGCAAATGCATGGTAATGTGACCGACTGTCTTCTGTCACAGGCCACGTTAAGTGCCATTACCCTCTACTTCCCTTGAGCTAAGAATGTAGCTGCTGTGGCTCAGCTGACGTATGGTAACCGACTGCAAGCAGCAGCTTGAATGTGAACTTGACCTATCACAACTTTCTTTTAGTGCCATTCTTCACAGTTATAGCTGTGGGCTTATTTGAATTTTCTGCAGGGGAGAAGAAGAGTTATGCCGTTTCCTAGTTTTTATTTTTGCAGGAATACAAACGCACAGCTATTATGCACAGCTGCAGTGACATGTGTGCCACGCTATTTTAACCAGCAGCAGAAGGACTTATTTTAGAGAGAATATGTTTGCACCGTGCGCTGGATTCAGAGGAAAGGCAGCACGGGCCTCTTGGGTCTGCAAGCTTTGAGAGGGTATGGCCCAGATCTTCTTGGCCAGACACGGGCAGGGTTGGCGAGGTGCCACGTGCAGGGCAGTGGTGAGGGAGGCCTTCAGGCTCTCCTTTTTCCTAAATCCTCTCCCCTGCCTCAGGCCCATCTCAGGAGAGGGATCAGCTTGCAGACCTCAGATGCCCATTCCGCCTGCCCTGTGAATGCAGCAAAATTTATCAGCCACGAAAGCTGCGCTGGAAAAGGTCGTGGCTGTCTGATGTGGAGCCTGACCCCTGAGCACATCTGAGCCTGGCGTTTGCATCATGCTCTTTTTCCCACATGACAGAGGGGATAGCTACATAGCTCCGATGGAAAGGAATTTCAAGCAACAAAGTAAAACCACCCCGATGGGTTGTGGCCGTAACTCAGAAATCAAAACAAGAACCTGTTGTAAGGGAAAATGTCACACAAATTCAACACACCGTCACCATCCATTATTTCTACCGTTTATGTAACAATTTTCAGTAGGTCTCAGGTATTTCAGCTTCAAAAGTGTGCATCTCACCTTACGAGCCAGACGTTCTATGTCATTTTCTCAATGATACAATTTTTTTGTCTTCATTATTATTCTTCAGGCATTCTTGTCTTTCTTCATCATATTCCACTTTCATTTTTTTTTAAAAAAAGTAATGTTAGATGGCTGATATCACTAGAAGATATTCTTTTCTGCAAATGAAAGGTAATTCCATTTTAAAACTCAATTGTGGCATTTACCCCAAAGCTATTGAAATGTGTGGAAGGAAGAGGGGTTAAAATTATCTTTATAGCTTCATAGTTTCATTACCATAAATTTAAAGAAAAAATAAATAAACTTCAACTGCTTTTACTAGGGAAACAGAATATTTAGTCTCAGTGGGTATCCTGAGTGCTGCATTTTAAAACTGATTTTTTTAAAAAAAAGTTTCTGAAGGGGCTGTGGAGGAAAATGATTAGGATGAAAGGATAGGTCTGGAACTTAAGAATAATTTTAACAGCAGTTGCCAAACATTTGAAGCCTCCATGAAACACAGCCTGTTGGGGAGTACTCTAGCGTTGCTGGCTAGTACGGAAAGCGCTACAGATAAACAGCTGATATAATTGTAACCCTGAAGAAAATGTGATAATATCATGATACGATATGATTGATTGATATGATATGATAAGATATGATAGGATATATAGAGCAAGGAGAAAAAAACAAACCAACCAAGTCTTACAAAAGATTTGGGGGAACAGCTTACACTTTTCTAAACCTAGAATTCATGAAGGGACTTTAGATAAAATTTCTTTGTGCTTGAAAGAAAAACACTAGGCATATCCTAAGGCTTCTGAGCTAAAAGAAGGGTAGAAGATGCTATAGCAACAGAAAAACCTTTGTGCAATGTAACTGCAAACCCCCAATGCAGAATGCGGTCAATGAAGTCAGCCCTCCAGCAAGGCAAGGGCCATCCATAGCATTATTTACAGTCTTGCCTTTCTCCTGGTAAACTTCAGTCTGCTTAAGAGAAATCACAAGGCTAAAGCCTTATCCGTCACACTTTTCAAGTGAAAGTTGAATTTCTTCTGCAATCCAAAGTATCTGGGAGCTAGGACTTTGAGAAAAAAAAAATCTCAAAAGCTGCAACTGTGCATCTGAAAAAAATAAACATAAAAACATATGAAAGGTGCATTAAAACTGAGCAACTCCAACTTCTACCATAGGCAAAGAGGCCAGTTGGAAAATAGAACGTTCAAACTCTTCCTATAGGAAGTCTCACTATGCTTGCTGAAACATGCATAAGTATTCTTTTGTCTCTTTACTTTTGTTTTTCACTACTTAGAAATACTAAGAAACCAAAATAATCAGAGAATCATAGAATGACAGAACAGCCCAGGTTGAAAGCAATCTCCAAAGATCAGCTGGTCCAAACCTTCATGGGAAAGGGAGCCTAGAGAATTTATCTGGCACTCTGTCCTACTACATCTTGAAAACCTGTGGAGATGGGGATGCCACCCCCTCCTTAGGGAGGTTGTTCCAGTGCATGATTGTCCTCACTATAAAAAAAGAGCCTCCATCCCCTTGGTAGCAGCCCTTTAAAGACAACAATACTGTGATGTGGTCTCTCCATCACAGTGAAGACTTCTCCAGGGAGGAAAGACTGTAATGCACAGTATTAAAAATAAAAATAAATAAATAAATAAAAAAGGCACTCCGGCTAGACAATAAATAGATTTACTGCTAAGGACGAAATTCCTGCTTGCATGTTTCAATCGGTTCCTTCTCCACCTTCTCTTTGCCCATCCTGGCAGGCTGACTCCACAGCAGCCTATACCGGTCTAACTACTGGTTGCCAGAGCCGTGCTCTCCCCTTTGCAGTACAAACCCATCCTGTCCTTTGCACAAGCTCTGCCATTCTTTTTCTGTGTAGCCCCTTCCAGCATGGAAAACCATCTCAAAGTTTTGCTTTGTCTGGTTGGTTTCATGGATTAATGCACTGATTCAGAACCAAGTGGAGAAGGAGGCTCCCAGAGTCAATGTAAAGCAAGAACCATTACAACCAGTAGCCAGGTGGGTTTGTGATGCTACTGCACTCCAACACAATGTTCAGTCCCAAAGTGCTCTTGCTGCTACCTGACGGCAAAATAATTGCTAGTAAAAGGACAGAATCCCTAAACTCTCTACTTTGTGTCATTGTGAATTCATTCTAAGTTTGCATCTGTTTCCTGACATTCTTATTTCTTTGTTCTCTGTGCTCAAGTACGGAGTAACAGAAGCCATGATAAAGAATCTGTAAAAAAGTCTAACAGGGAACTACTGGCTCTCCAAATATGTTGATGATAACAAGTTTTAATTGCTTCGGAGTGTCAACTGTGTGTCAGTACTTTTCCTGGGTCATTATTTACACATTCAGTGTTTCAAATAATGATTTTACAGATAAGAACTCACATTGTGGTTTCTGAACTGACAAATGGAGGCATCCTTTTGAGAACAAATATTCTGGGAGTGCTGAACAGTATTATACTGACATGAATTCAACAGGGAGAGCACTAGGGCTTTGTATCTGACATTTCATTTAAAAAATAGCCCATGCCCGAGTAGAAGAAGAAAGTGGAAGGCTGTACTTAAAAGTGTAAGTAATGATTCAGACTCTTCTTGCAATTTCTTTTCATTGACTACAATATTAGTACCTGGTCAAGACACATCTTTCTTGCCCATTGTGATTATGTGTCTTTATAAAAGCTGAAACAGAAGAAGTTTTAAAATGACACAAACAATCCAGTTGTCCCTTTCTATTCAACATTTATGAGACCCACATTAAAATAACAGCCTGTAGTATACAATAGAGGTACCTGAGCTAGATCAGTTACTGAAGGAAAGGTTAGTCACATCAATACAGAGCTCAGGGTGAGCTACACTGCCTTGTTTCTGGGGTTAAATCCAGTGATTTTGACATGCCTGAATAAAGGAGTCCTATCTTTAAGTAGTTTTCCCAAAGCCACAAAGAGCTGAGGCAACTACTATGGGAACTCATCATTAGTAGTTGGCCTAACAGTCCTAACACTGTCCCTTGCTCAGCTTCTTAAAGGACCAAAGCTTTTGATGCCTAGTGCAAATGTTATCGTCTTCAACAGTGCTCACATTCAGTAGCCACACCATGAAACTGTCATGCTAAAAATCATAATAACTTCGCTCCAAGTCAATATAATCTTAATGGCTTATACAAGCTGTTAATTATTCTTCATCATTCCTTCTGTATCAGTATTGCTCCATCTTACATACTTCCTTCGTAAATGACAAATGGTTTCTGGGTTACTTTGTAAATCAAACAAAACCCCACCTTTTGTCTGAGAACAACAATAGCTAGATGAAGAATGTACATTATTAGTTCTCTAACAAAGTTCTTTATTTCTCTTCCTGGTCACCCCTTCTTTACTTCCTAGCTACAGGGGAAAAACATACCATATAGCATTTCAATAATCAAAAAGTTCTCAAGTAAGGAAAAATAAACCAGGACACAGTTCACAGACTGAAGAATAAGTATTGATCGACAGAGGAGAAAGACTGTTATTCTAGAAATCGTTTAGTTCTCCTTACGGAGCCCTAATTGAGAAAGGATTGAGTAAGAATATATTTCCACTGAAACTTCTTTAAGACACAACACTTGCCACTGGGTAAGAAAACTGATTTCTCTGTTGTTTGGTTTTTTTTGCAGAAAGCATTACTACCCTTGTCCAGCCTCCCTATCCATCTAAAGGCCAAAGAGAGGTCACCTTTCTCCAGGGCACTTTGTTCACACAACTTGGTGTAGCAAATTGTGTTAAAAGGCTGATATTTGGGCTACATCAGGAAACTTGCTGGTTCAGTTCAGAAAAACAACAACTGATAAACTTGCACAATAATAGTATTTTTCCTTCTGACTCCAACTAAACCCAAAACATCCAGGATAAAGAATAATGAAAAATGTTTTTCTTTCAGTTATCTGAAGTACTTTGGTTCAAGTCTGTTTTGAATTTCAGATTTAAAGTTCAAGCCAGTTCTTGTCTTATCAGCACTGGTTCTTCTATCTATAATCCCTTTGATCCCTATGTGGCCAGGATGCACAGACAAATCCCATAGAGCTCACTAAGAGACAAACTGGCCAATGCAAAGTCATTTAGCCTCCTCTCCTCATAAAAAGGATTTGTTTATCCTTCTCCTTGCATCTCACAATATTTTTTTATACAATACACACATGATGTATTCTTATGCTATTGTCATCCAGTATTCATATGGCTGCACAGTATCTTCCCGCTGTGTGCATTCTACAATGAAAATTGCTTTTCAATAAATCAATACTGCATTTCAGGCAAGCTTCAATTCTCTGAATGAGCCAGAATGTCCCACTTAGTGTAAGAGCTGATTGACTGCTAACAGTGGATTAGGAATTATGAGTTAAATCATTTCCAGTATTACACAAATTAGCAAAACTAACATACTCCCAATGCCTGCCTCTCACAGTCTTATTTTCTAAAGCCCATAATACAAACAAAGCCAAAATATAATTGATAGATCAGATATTTAGGAACATAAATATATTGGAAGATATCAGATAAGTTATTAAATCTATTTTTCTCCTGAACAATACAGCAGGATTACTTCTGCATTCCTAGGATGTAAGCACTGCTGGTTTCATTTCTTATTTTTACCCTAGAGAAAACATCAGAAGCACAGGTGATTAGGCCCGGAGGCAGAATTAATTTTAAGAGAAAAGCATTTTAAAAATCAGTAATTAGCAAATTAAAAAAAGAACCTTATATAACAGTTGCTTTAATGGTTAGGAATGCTCTTCTGTTGTTTTATATGTAGAAGGCATAAATACTATAAGAAACTGATAAATCAGTCACATATTTTAGTAATGCACTTCTGTTTATGCAAGTATTGGCTTAGTGTGTCTGTGGCAGTTCTTCAGAGTAAAGCTGCACTGATGTTTTATACTAACAAACCGAAAGCTATCTGATATTTAAATCCAGTGCAAATCAATTTTAAAATTGGCCAGACATGAGAAAAATTTCTGTTTGCTCACATTGTTAAAAATACTCGTATTAAAGGTTTAAAAGTGGCTGACCAGACACTAAGTAACTTCATAATGGGTTTTATTTTAATAGGTAGTATTTCAATTTCTGTAAACTCTTCTAGTTAAACTACAGCACATAATTCTGTGGGAAAAAGAGAAACATTTTTGTGATAGTCTGTGTACATCTGTCCATTTGTTTACCACTGATCCAGGAAGAAATCCTTATTTTTGTGAATGAAGTCAGTACTGAGGGTTTCCCCTTCGTTCCTCCAACAGCTGTTGAACCATTCTCATGTGGGTAAGAATGTACACAGCTTTTCTTCCAACTCCTTTAGAAAAAAAACAAATGCCTTCTGCTTTATGTTGGACTGCTGAAAGAGGAACAAACACTAAAACCGGGAACAGTCACCCCATAGAAAACTGGTCAGATTTTCTTCCTCTTTCTCTTTGCCATACATTGTCTAATATGTGTGTCTTCTGCTCTACTACGGCACATCAACTGAAAATAAATGTCTTGTTTAAAGGTACCAGTCTGTAAATGACTTCTAGGACATAAGCTACACACGGTGGAGAAGTGCATACAAGATCAGACAGGTGAGCTTTGTGCAATCTGGACACTTATATCTCAACATGATAGGAAAGACTTGCTGCAAAGATGCCATCTCCTTCGAGTAAAACTCCCGATGCAGAAGCAACAGCTGAGACTGACTATTTACACCAATGCAAGGGTTTAGCCCCATAGTGGGTTTCACCCTTGTGCCGCAGTTTCACAATATAGATATTGGCACCTCAGTTTGAAAATACTGCTCTGTATATACTGGAGCAGAAAAGAGCAACGGTTATTGCATGCAATTATGGGAAGTAACTGTGAAAAGGCTTAGCACTTATTTCCACAAATATGAAAAGCCAGGCTCTAGTTAGATGGTTAGAGTGATAGTTCTGCTGCAGATGGCATAGAGCCAGCATATCAAACACAAGCAGTAAGTCCTCACTGATCAAATTGCTATACATATGCTGTTCCAAAACCTCAATCAACAAAAGCAAAAGTAACTCTGCACAAAACTGCAAGGCCTGCCTATCTGGGGATATTTTACAATGTTGTTGTTCTCTAGCTTCTGAATTTCATGGTGAGAGTCCCTGGCCTTGTCGTCACTTCTAATTATGAAAGAGTGCCTTAACAAAAATCTATGCCAGCCTCAAGAATATCTGTACACAGGAAAATTAACTGTATGTCTAGAAGCCTGTGTATATCTTCACTTCTTGTTAGGTCACTTGCTCCCTTTTTTTTTTCCTTTTTATCTTATGAGCTAGCCGTTTAGCAGTACATTTAGCAAAATTGTCATAGATTAACAGCTAAATTTCAGTATTATTTTACAAAATCAAGAAAAAAAGAGTAACTGGTTATAAACAGATATATTATGTTTGGATGGAGTGATTCAAGGAAGGCAAGTTTTAATTTTCTTTGCATCATATAACAATTACTAGACAATATCTGAAATTCAGGTGTTTGGGATTTTTATGTGTCTAGATATGATCACTACTCTTACATAACATTGTAAAATAGTAAATGAAGTATTTTAAATGTTTCATTAAAAGTATTTGTCCTGCAAATTTTGTTTACCTTATCACAAGCATAATCAGAAAGAGAAAGGAAGCGAAAAGCATGTGGTCCTACCTAGTGCACTCATTGTCTGAACAGCTGTTGCAAATTAGCACCAGAACTCTTACGCTAGAAAGTTTTTTTTTCTGAGCACGCTTATAATACTACTCTTCACTTCTGTTACTCATCAGCAAGTCTGTCCCAGAAAGCAGTCTGGGTAATAATCCATCTCTCATCTGTGCCCACTTGATGGTCTTATAGGAGCAGATAGCAGTTTATGAAATTATCTGGCTAAATTTTCTCTAGCTCTTTCACTCTTCCTCCTGCCTGTGAAGTATATTTTGCTCTATGCTCCAAATTTACTTTTTTCTTCTCTGAGGTGTTTTTACTATGGCATTTTAATCTGTTTTGAGACATCTTACCCCTACCTGGCTGCTTCTGTTTACAACCACCTTTTAGTCTTCTCTTGAAGAGCATTCAGATGGTGGAGGCTCTGTTGCACTCTTCTCTGCCTCACCCACACACTTTCACATGTTACAAAAAAGTGGAAAAATACAGGTTCCTTCTCTTTTCACAGTTTTTAGTGTCACTTTTTAAACGGTCAACATGAAAGCTTGAGCCCAGATAATCTGCAAAGAGCCAAAGACCTCTTCACTACTCAACACCTACCATTTTCTGACAATGTAACCATGACACATCATGCCTGCACTCCTACAGGAAGACATAAAATATGCTCCATGTCTTCGCACTTGAAAATCATCAGAGACAATCAAGGAGCTATCACTGCTTTTTTTAAAGCCTTACTCTCAGAACAGATATCCCTTGCTGACAGAACAGTCATGGATAAGAATAACTTCTTTGCTGTTGTTCTAAATACTCACTTTAATTACTATATGTAGGCTTGCCAGATGACTTTTCCCTGAATTCAGCTAAATATATACATACATATATAAATATATAAAAATAAATATATAGAGAGAGAAGTTCCAGCTCAGCTGCTCATTCAGACAGATAGATTCCTCCCACTACCTGGCTGAATATTCTGGCTGGAAAGCATGAGTCACTACATGCATTATGCCAGTTGATCAGAGTTTCATTCCAACTCTTCTTGCTATGACACACTGTGTTCACCAAGAACCAGGCTGATTGTGTTTTGGGGATGTGCTGAAGGCTATCAAGAGGAGGACAGACTGAGGGAAATCAGAGTTATAACCACGAAAATCTTTATCAGCTGCTTTCTAAATTCTACACGTGCTTTATTTTTTGTGCAAATCTAGTGTCTTTGCACATGCCCATTCTTGATAGGGCAAACCATTGACCTCATCCTTGAAATCCAGTTTTATTCCAGAAATACAGCTTTATTCATGATATGCTCTCTTGACGACACATTGCTAAGGCACACCTGACACCTCGGACATGCTGAGGCTTTTCACACACTGCAGCTGCAGCCACCACTTCTATGTGAAGTGAGGTTTGAGGTGATGGAGCATCACCAAGGGAGATTAGAAGTTTGAACAGTCAGTCAGAGCTGGAAGATTCCCAGAGCCACAGGTACATACTTGTCATCACCCATACCTCTAAATCCACAGAAGGAAGCTCCTACTTGGGGATGTACTGCCCCATGTAGACCCTCGCCACCAGATGAGTTCATGTTGCATGGTAAACCCAAGCCAGACCTAGGGTTTCAGCCCTATCTTGACTCACAGATTTTTAATGTTCTGACTCAGGATATGGAGTCCCTCATGGGCCAAAGGAGCTTGAACACAGCAACGCAGCATTAGTAATCTTTTTCTGGCAGTCTACCTTAGGGCTCGGGGCCAGCAGGACAAATTCACGGGGGGAAGTTCAGCCAGGAGCCTAGGCGGTCTGGGCATTGGATGTGTTCTTACCCATGTGACGTCACCCCCCAGAGCCTGAGCCAGACACACTGAGCTGGGGCAGATGATGGTCCCTCCAGGAGGCAGGGCTCTGCCGCATGAAGTGACAGCATAGCTCAGGGCAGCCGAGTGTGCCCCAGCCTGAGCTGAAATGGGCCCCATGGGCCCCAAGATGGCCATACTAGTGCCTTCAGGGCCAAGAAGAGACAAATTTTAGCAGTTTAGAAGCTGTCTCCAAGCCATTTGGCAAACATGTGAGCACAGCACCATGTGCAGGTATGAGAGGGAGCAGGAGGAAGAGGTGCAAAGGACAGCTTGCTCCCTTTCACCATCTTTCTCTCCATGATTTCTCAGCTCGGACATTAACCCAGCAACTTCCATAATACTCTTTTAGGAAACAGTATATTTTGGTAAGGTATCATGGACTCTTACTTCATTACTTTGAGTGATTTTCTGGAATTTATTCTTCCCAGTGCAGATAGAAACCTCCTCAGCAAAGAAAAGCACCCTTCACCCTTATATAAAACACAATATGGAAGTCTTCATCTTCTCTAGTGTTCCTTTAGACCATACCTAAAGTCAGAATTATATTTAAAGTTACACAGGAACCTGATTCTGAAGTCTACTCTCATAAAATTACTAAACAGAATTTTAACACTGATGTATGTATCTAATCTAAACAGCTTAGGTTTTAAGTTGTAAATGTAAAGTACCCAAAGCAATACTCTTAGCAAACAATTTCTCAGTATTCTATATGTTGAAATATATTCACCTAAAATAGCTGTTGAGTAATTCCAAGGAATGAAAACATTCTGGAAAGAAGTAATCATTTGCTTACAATTAATGAACAGTAGAAAGCTCTGTATTTATGAACAGATTTATTTGGTGCAAAAGATTCTCCTAATTCTAACCTATCTTTTTTCAGAGTATTTCAGGTAACAGTAAACAAAGCCAGTGCACTCAGTTTCAAAGTTCTTTTACGAAAAATGATAGAGGGCTTTCAATTCAAAATAATGAGGGATTAAACTAATTTCAATGTAATCACAATTCAAGTCTAATATGATAGAAAGCTGGTTTAGATCTTCTCTCTTACACAGCACAGAGAAAGAAGTAATCTCTGTTTTATGCAAGAGAAAAAGCAGCAAATCCAGCAATGGGGATTCAGTAGCAAGCTTCCTGGTACAGAGGCCTTTAGCTGTTACAACTCGTTTGCTGTGTGTTTTAAATCCATAGACTTATAAGAGAACAAAATAAAGTGTTGTCGGTCCTTTTTCCTGGCCTGCTTTATTTCCTTGGAGGTCTGTTTAGTGTCCTATGATCTTGATTCCTTTACATGATGGGATTCAATTTTACCAATAACCATCTGTAGCTGTCATTCTATTTTATGGTCCAAACCTAGCTTCTCAAAGGCTAGTCCCAACGTTTGCTGACTTAGTTTCTTTCATTTGTAGTTCTCACTGGGACTTTCATATTCAAAGATCAGGCAGAAGGTAATGTCTTTGATGTTTTCAAAGGCTGAAAGATATTTCTCCCTCCAGCACTCTGAGTTTCATTTGAACATGTGGAAAGAAGGCTGAATTTTATAGGAGAGCTATCTAGACAGTGGTTCACTTGAATCAAATAGGTCCTAAATTTTTTTAGCAAATATAACTTTTCTTGGTTTTCTGCACACTTGTTTGTTATGAAATTATTAACCCCTTTGCACTGTGAACAGAGTTTAGAGATAAAAAATTCCTGCAAGCATTGTAAACGTAACCTAGCAGTGAATACATTCTGGTCTCTGTTCCCAATCCACAGAGCACATGCATCTACAATCTCTCCAGCAAGGTAGCTCAGGGAAAGGTGGGAATTCAGTGGACTTCTCATCAGCTTACAGTGGCTGAAAGATCAGTTACAAAACCAGGACACATTATAGCCTCTGTTTGCATAAGCGTCCCAAGGCTATGGCAGACTCCTCTTTAATGTATCTTTGCTATACCTAATCTTCCTTTGACATCACAGGGATTCAACACCACAATATATTTTCTGTGCATAAAAATACACTTTCTGCATGTCATGTCATAGCTTACCAAGAATGAGGTTGTTACACGCTTTACTGTGCCTCCCTTTCCTAGACCACCAGCAACAGCTTTCACAGACACTTCAGTCAGTTTAACATGGGCAGCTAAAGTCCCTGCACAGACTTCACATAGATTTCTAAAACAGATCATCCTTTCCTTGCCACACAACATACTAGTCTCAGCAAAACAAAAACTTCAGCCTAAATTCCTATTTAACTCTTTCTCTGTGCTCATGCAGCTTCCAGTTTGCTCTCCTACCCATGGGGTCACTGCCTGATCAAAGTTAACCTAATCCTGGTTTATCTAGTTGAAAGGACAACCTTTGCTTCAAAATACTATCGCTTTTGTATCGGGCCAAAGTCCTGTAACTACCAATACCAGATCTGTCCAGTACAAGAGCTGAACAAACATGATCTGAAGTCGAAGTGACCACAATGGTCTCATTTTCATCAAATCGCAATGATCACAATACAGAGGTGTACCTTTACACAGCATTAAGACATGTTGGCAGGTTGACCCTAGCCAACAGCCGATCATCCACATAGCTACAGGAAAGATCGTACATGTCTTGAAATCATATTTGCTCTGTTTGCTCCAGCCATAGTGTTGGGGTCTTGCTTACGCCGCCAGGAACTTACTGTCTTCTTAACTAATGATACATCAAAGCATGCACAACTTACCGCACCTTACAGGGTGATCTTTAAGGCTGAGTGACTGATGCTGTCCCTGGTCTCCCAAGGTAAAACTGGCAAAACTGATAGCACTACATGGACTTTCCACAGTCAAAGGTTTCCCTTGATATCCTTACAAACTGCAAATTATGAATTGTAGATAAAGGTCTTTGAAGGCACAAAACCAGCTTGAAATTTAATTATTTTAGAAGGCCAATTCTTGAAACAGTAACAGAATAAGCAAGCATATTGGGTTTTCTGGACCTATTTTATCTTTGATTGCTTTTTTCCAGACAAAATAGATAAATTTTTTTGGAGGCATATATGTATGCATGAATCCATTCTGATCTTTTCTGAACTCTTGCATCATTGCATGAGTTTGGGAGCCTCAGACAAGATCTGAGATCATAAATCCTCAGTGAAAAGTTTAGATCATGAGACTTGAGCATAGCCAATGCTAAAGTTACATGTCCAAGCAAACCCACTGACTTTCATATGCCTTCAGTCTAGTTAATGCACTCTTCTATGAATTTATCATAGAAACTTAATGCATTCACAGAGACTTCTAAAAGTAAGGCTACTTCCATTTTGGGGTAAAAGGAAAAGGTCCAGTCACGTTTTAATAGTGAGTCTGATGAAAGGTGTCAATGCTAGTAGGAAACTCAGAACTTATTAATATGCAAATTCATATCTCGAAAATTACTTATGTTAGGCAGAGTGTAGATAGCTTTGAAAAATTAATTGTAGCATAAGAGATATTAAATAAAGTTTAAGGAAGCTGAAGTCTGTGAACATGTCTTGTGACAGGTCAGTAAAATTAATTATAGTTGACTAGAAATCTACCTATAACATAATTCCCAGCTTTCTACTAGGATTCTAATTCCACCTATTGTAGTGCAGAAGTGTCACATGTGGGGTTCTGGCTAAGGACCCAAGTCAAGATCTTGGCATCTATTTATGCTGGTTGTATTTTTGGGGCTACACCTCAGGAACAACACTTGGGCACTCGGCTGCGACACAGTTGTGTCAGGCACCTTTTGGTATCTGACTCTCCAGGCAAGGACAATTTCCCAGCTTCTTGTTAAATCTCTCTCACCCCACCAAGTGTTGCTAATTTCTGATAATCTTCACTCCTGATACCGCTATGCCAATCCCAGTCCCTATCAGACTCACCTTCTGTGCCAGTCTACTATTTCTTCCACCCCAACACTGTAGCCCCAAGCCTTCCCTGTGCTTTCTGTGGCAAAATCAATCCGTTTATCTTTCAAGGCATACAAGCCTAGCATCACATCTCTTAGAACGGCCAGCTGATTTTATTTTTTTTTTCTTCAGTTTCTTTGCCTATGTCCCAAGCAACCTACAGCAAATCTAAATATCTGATTATCTGGGTTCTGCCCAGCTCTTTCTGCCTTAGTTAGGTTTGTCCCCAGTTACTTTATGGATATAATGACTGTTCAGAAGAGTTAACTGCAGGAGCCTTATAAGATTGGATGATGCAGTCTTACACTTGCAATGCAGATAGATTGATTATATTTTTCATTTGACCAGAATTTAACAGGCATATAAAATATATTGAAGATTCAATGTTTGGACAGGAGCAATAAAACTTAGAACCCTAATTTATTGCCAAATTTTCAGCCTCTCCTCCAAAGAAAAGTACAAGAGAGCTTTTAGTGAAAGCTTGTATAAGTTGTTCTCACTATAGCCAAAGCAATATATTTTTTCCTGATTCCATTCTCAGAAGTTTCTGAATAATTAGATGATACTTGCCAAAAAAATCACCATGTGACAGACACCTAGCACAGGATATTTTGACCCAAATTTCTCAATTTTGGCAGTCATAAGCAGCTGAGAACTTGATCTTACAATAAGGAGTGTCAGTAAAAGCAAAGACTGGAAAATAACATCAGTTCAGTTTCTAAGAATTACTATAGCAATTCTTTTCACACACTCCATTCACAGGTTAGTTGTGTGATAGTGAGATTCAAGTCCCTTTCAAAATAATTTGGTTCGAGTCTATTTTAAAATAATTTATATTTAAATAGCTGCCTTCTATGTTTTTGTCTTTAGAGCAACATTGAGTGTTTTTAGTTGGAAGAAGCTATTGGATTCACTTACAGCTCAACAACATCTAAATCAAATTATGTTAAATGTTGGGATTCAATCACTTGGATCCAATAACATGATTTAGAATAAAAACCAACGAGCATGCTTGGGGTGAACTGAATAATCCAAAATCAATCTAAAAGCAATTTGATTAAGTTAAAACTGCTTAAGGATTAGTGATTGGTATTTACATAGGAACATTAAATATAGTAATTACTTTTGCCACATTTATATTTAAATTCTATTAGCAGATTTTTTTAATCAACTAGCTTTTACTGAAAATACTAAATTAGAAAATAAATACATACAACTAGCTTTGTCACTTGCATATCGGTTTGTTGCTCTGGATGTCTTATAATGAGTTCAAACTTTCTAAGAAATATTAATATCTGGAAAACACAAAGACAATTTTATACTTCAGCATATATTGAACACAACACTGAAAATAGTTGCTTGCCTTTTAGTTCTCATTCCACAAAAATATAGATAGAAGAATCTAGAAACTATATAAACACACACATAATTCATACACAAATATAGAAACTGCATTACATTAGATGGTGGCTGAAAAACTGAGCTCTAGATTCTTCCTATAAAGTTGTGTAAGTCTTGAGACATTTTGGAGGAAAGACTCGCTGAGAGCAAAAAATTTAACTTAACTAAATCCAGCGTTTTAAAAGCAACTGAGTTGCCAGTAGTGGTTCTTTAAATGTAGTATAAGTAGCACTGATCCAAAATAAGATAATTTTTTCACATGTGGCTCAAATATACTGTAGTAGAGCTTCATTAATGCTGCATCTTCAGAATAAATCCTTGTGTAAGCTAGGGTGAAGCTTCTAGTTTCCTAAGTTGGCTATAAAAGGTGCAAGAAGAGAAAACTACTAGCCTCATGTCAAGGTTGGAAGACTTGCCTTTTGAAGGCAAGAAATCTGAAAAGCAGTTGATACAAGAGAGATGGAAAGGAAGTAAAAAGAAGATGAGAGAGGGAATGAAACAATGTAATCCTACAAATCACAAAGCTTTCTTCTGCCTTTATCTGCTCTACATTTACTAAGACGAAGTTATAAATTTGATTTTGTTAAGTAATGATCCAGCCCTATGAAATCAGTAAGATGCATGGCAAAGCTGAAAAAAACCCCAAAGATTAATAAAGAGATAATTGTAGAGCACTTTCGACAATTGTAGAGCACTTTCGACAATAGTCCTCAGACTCTTTAGGACAGCAGGTAGAAGTCAGGGTGTGTACTGGGTGTAGGCAGCAGAGGTTTCGTTAGCGGAGGGTGGGCTGGGGGGTTCTGCAGGAGTGGCATCAACAGGAAAATGTCAGGATCTGCCCTCTGCTACATACAGCCTGTTCCATCCTGTGGCAATAATAAAAAGGTAGGAGAGGTGCTCAGAGTGAGACTGAGCCTTGCTAAAAGGGTAGGTGTTTAAATGTTTTGTGGTTTGTTTCTTTTTTTCACCCTAATATTGTAATCAGTAATTAGATATTTATGCTAACTGAAAGTAAACTGAATTCCCCAGACTGGGTCTCTTGTCTGTGGCAGATCTGCAGAGTGATTTTTCTGCCTTTGTTTCAACCCACAAATTTTCTCACACTTTCTCTTCCTGTTTTCCCCACCATCTTGCTGGATGGGGTGGGGTGGTAAACAGCTGGCTGGATACTTGGCTGCCACCCCTGCACAGGTTGCTATTACAGACAACAGCTCATAGACACAACAAGCAACAGAGTAAATGGGTTCTAGAAAGGATATTCCTTCACCACCACCCTTCCTCCAAGAACTCTGGACCAGAGTAATTTGTTAAATTTATCACTATTATCAGTAAGAAGTACTTTTACCCTATGTCAAGGCCACTTCTCTCTGCAACTCTGAAGACTAGAAAAGGTTTGGGTCTTTTTAAAATATGACCTTTATTGATGAGGAAACTGGGAAAAGAAACACTGATTTTACATATCTGCTTAATGTGATGGCACATGGGATAAAATAATCACAGAAGAACTTCTAATGCTTTCGTAAAATGTGAAGTTTTAAGTATTTGTGCATAAAACTGATTTTGAATGTAAATATTTACACGGTGTTAAAAAGGAAACATTTTCATATACAAACCTAAGGTCTATTTAGCTATTTGAAAGTCTTCATATTGCTTATTACCTTCCATGTGTAATGACACACATATATATAAGGTAGTTTATTTACTAATATATAGAGCACTCAGGACATTATCTGCATTACAATAAACTAAGGGCTAATATTTGGGCACTTTTATGCCATGAAACAGAGAACAGTGCAGAAACTTTAAAGAAAGCTTAGGCCAAGCCTGCTCCAGAACCAGAAGCACTATAGCTACACCAGCACAGCTTTGCACCTCAGAAGATAACTTACATTGAAGCAGAGTTCCAGGCAGATACCGTGCTATAAGGACCACAACACTACTCTGCACTGTTGCATGGACTTGCTAGCTCCATTGGTTATTTGCTGAGTTATTTCTACATAGTCCTCTGCTTTGTGGTATAAGCAGGTCTGAGAATGCCCCTGGTGAGTAAGGGACCAGGGGAGCACCCCAATCCCTTTGTCAGTACAAAGCGTAGCCTCTGCTATCAACGGGAGATGGAAGTTTTCACAGGTGCTGTTCTTGGCAAAATACAGAGCTGAACTACATAGTAAATCACCTTGTACAAAAGTGTCTTGATGTATGTTCTGGAGAGCAGTAAAGAAGCCTACAAAAATCACACAACCCCATTTCTATCCAGCAGTGAATCAAATGTTCCACCTAAGCATATCTGAGTGCCGGGCTGTGAGGAAATAGCTCAGACTGCATGCAGTTCAAATTCAGTGTGATTCACCTGCTTTTTTTCTTTTTCAATATGGTAAACAGAATGACATATCTAGATAATATATGCAGCCACAAGCTGGGTTATAGCCAGAAAACATTAAACAAGAGTATATTTTGTGTTTTGCTTTCATAAAAAATTGCCCTAGTGTCTTGCTGGAGATATGACATTTTATACAGAACAAATAGCTATGATTAAGGAACAAATGGTTTATGTTTAATTTAGTTTTAAAGCTGATTGCTCTTTTTTTCTTATTACATGAATTTCCCTCAGCTGAAATTTGCAAGAATAATCAATGGGCACTGTACAGAAAAGGTGTTTTTCTTTCTGTGGGGTTATATTACTATTTAGAATTGTGCATATAAAGACGAGTAAGATTTTAGCAACAGAAACATTACAGAACCTCCATTTCCTACCTTTTTTAGAAGGCTGCCTGCTCCCTGCACAGTTTAATTTATTAAATATAGGCAAAAGTGCTGAAATGTTCCTGAATCCCAAAAGACAATCCCTTAAGTTTACTGAGAACAATTTGAACTGAGAATGGGCCAAACTTCCCACCATTTCAGTTCCTTTTAGACTGAAGTCTTGACTTAGACCTCATCTCCAGACACCATCTGTGGTGTCTTCCTGATAGTGAAGATGCTTGGTTTTAACATTCCCCACCGTCTCCACCTCATCCTTTCCCATTATCATGGTATCTTGCTGTAACACTTTTGCATCAGACAAAATCAGTCAACTGAAGTCAAATTACATTCCTAGAAATATTAGATCAGTTACTGTCACTTCCTGGCAACTCCAACAAGTATTTCTTTTTAGTAGCTTCCTGGCTAAGAAACAAACCATGACAGTATGACAAAGACATTTTTCTAGTTAAGATGAAAGCCATTTTTTTCTGATACTACCTGGAAATTTCTAGAGATGAACATTCAAGATAGAATCATGAGGTATTTTCTGATTTCTAATTCAGTGACCTCTGCCTATGTCAACCACTCAAACTTTTTGGTTATATAGAGGGGCAGAAAATATAAGCCCATGATTTTCTTTTCTTATTTTATAAGCTATTTTAAAAGGACCAATAACTAACATAGCTGGAATCCAAATTTTAATATAGATAAAAGCTTTAATTAAGCAATTTTTGCTTATAAGTGAATATTCTAGAAAAATAATTCAAATGCTAACTACAGTGTTATAAACTCTCATGATGAATAGCAACAAAGCAAAGGAATTGATTAAATCTTAGGACTATAACAATCACCAAGTGGAAGGAGCAAGCTACATTGGCCAGGCACAAAACAACTGTACTGAAGCCATGAATTTTAGTTGCTATCCAGCTGAAAGAATGATCACCAGACAACCACACTGGGAAAAAAAAAAAAGTTTCTATAAAAAGTAAACTTTCATCTGCAAAGTAGGACTTACACAAAAAAAATCACAAACACAAAACACCTCCTGATTTTTTCCTATTTATCAGTCTCAATTACTCATTATAAATCACAGTAAATGGCTACAAAAAATAATTTTTTATCTGTTCCATAGAGATTTGCTAATGCTTCAGAACAAAATCTAGCTAAATTCTTACCTCGTGATAATACTTCTCATTTTCTTTGCATTGTCTGACCAGGAACATCAGGTCTTTATGAGGATAATTTCCGCATCAGTGACTTCAAATGTGTCACTGAAGCACACGTAATAAACTCCTGAAGAGAATTATCTATTATTAGAGATAGAAGAAAACCTTAATTGAAAGTAAATTCAAAGTGATGGGTCCTTCTGCTTTAAAGTCTCCCTGTAACATTCCACAATGCTCTGCTAGTTCTCTCTTCTTCTAGGAAGAAGAGGCTAATCATCAGCCCCTGTAAATCAGCATTTTGCTAATGGAGACAATGGGACTCTGCTAATTTATTCTCAGGCAGGGTCAGGCCCACAGCTTCTATCATGTTCTGCTCTGGATCGATAGCAAGAAAAATGTAAGGAAGCTGAAAGACTTTGCAATGTAACTTAGCATAAAGGAGAGGAAAAAGAATCAGAAAGTGTTGTGTTTACTCACGGTGTTAGCTTACTTAACATTGGAAACACTATTCAGGTTTCATACTTGTCTGGGGAAAAAAGGAATTTAAAATAGCAAGCTCCCATCAAGCACCTGAGTCACAGATGTATTTTTTGTTAGTCATAGTACCTAAGTCCAAGACATCTGGGTTATTTAAGTCATGAGCTGATGTTACAGGACTCAGCTGAACATCCATCCCAGCTATAGCCCCGTATCATCAGTTTTCATCACTCACCCATCATCAAAACTGCTGTCAGAAGTGACACTGCAATCTGCAGCAACAGAGGTAACAGCCTGAGACAGAGCTGTCTGTAACGTAAAGGTCTCCCTATTCACCTTTAAAAATGTTGAAGTTGGCAAACTCCTAGAATTTTGCTTTGCTTTATAGTCTCTGCAGCATCAGACAGGATTGATTCTGAAAAGGATTGATCATTGCCACCCATTCTTTGCAGTAAAACTGAGCCTTGTCTGATTGCGTGTCTTTATAAATGTCTTAACTGGAATGCGTAGTCCAGATTTTTTTATAATCTGTTACTATTCAAATTATCTTATATTAGGGAAGATGCTCACAAGACTCTTCATTTTGGAGTGACAGTTCTGTTTCCAAATTCTGTCACCTGAATTCGTCAAAAGGAAAGAGAAAAAAAGCAACAAAATATAACCCGCCTTCTTGAGAATTCATTCTTAAGGAACTATATCCTCAATTCTTTACTCACTGCATGCTTAGAAATAAAAAAAAATTCTAAATTCACTAACGTCAGTGGAACTATGCAAGCAAAAAAAGGAGAGAGAAGAACCAGCCCTGTGGATAGCTTTATTTTTAACCTGCTTATTAGCACATATGGACAGTCCAGTACAGAAGAACCAGACAGTGTTATACGCAAACAGTTAGTCCCTCAGCACAGACCGAAAAGCAGCTAGAGTGTTATATAGTGCTAATTGTGGAAAGAAGGTTAACTAACATTTGGAGACAAAGTCTAGATAACTTCCCCAAAGAATTAAATGGCTACATTGCGGCCTTGTTAATGAACACACTTGCTGTCTTGTCTGGGATGCTATTGTTTCTGTCACAGCAGAAACATTTCTTTTTTGATGAACCAAATGCTAATCTCATTTACATTAGCATAAATTCAGATAAATTCACTGATGTCAGAACACTTGCAGCTGGAATCTGGCTCATTTTCCATTCTTCCATAACTCAGGATGGGAACAGCTTGTTCAGACCTCTCGCTTGCTATTTCTTTGTCATCTTCCTTCACTTTCAGAAGAATCTCAACTTTATTTTTTTTTTTCCACAATGGTCCTCCCTGCTAGGAATAGCTTCTTCTTTCTGTACAAGTGCAATCATATTTCACTTTCTGATATTTCCTCACTTGCTGGTTTTCCACAACCAGCTTCATGTATTATCTTTGCTAGCAAACTTTTTCATTAGCTGTTGGTGAACTCTTATTTTTGAAGCAGAATGTTCAGGTTGTATTGAAGCCTTTTTATTGGTAACTGTCTCTTTAAAGAATCACAGCTCAGGCACTTAATATCCTTAGAATTTTCTTTAAAATTTGACTATTGTTATTTTGAAAGACAACTTAAGATCTACTCCTGCCATCTTTTCCCATCTCTGTTTAAAAATAACAGAACTGCTGAGGCTTTGCCACAATTTATCACTTCTTTTTTTTTTCATTTAAAGCCAAGATGTTAAGTTGTCAGTATTCTTCCATTCATTAATAATAACTGTTTAATTTTATCTATTAACTGTAGATAACAGTACGGTACACATGTATTCGTCTTGAGGGGACGGTAATTGAAGAACCTATATTGTATTATTACCTAGTTTTCAGCAAAATGTGTCTAAAATACTGTCAGTCCAGCATATGACTACAATGTACTCTAGCTTACTCTCATCAGGCTCCTTTTGATGTCCCTTTCTCCCTGTGAGCATTCTCAAACACGTGAACAGAGCTAGTGCTATAGCAGAACCGTTTGCTCACAGTGTATTTAAAATAGGAACTTTTGCCTGGTTTTAGTATTAGATGGACTTTTAATATGTGTAAAATATTACCACAGTTATCAGGCTTTTTTTCTTAATATATGAATCTCTTACTTATGCTGAGTTATATCACTCGAACAGTTATTATTTTAAATTACTAAATTGTAAAAGCCTTTAGTGAATCTCAAATTTCCTTTCACGTCTCCCCCACAATTAGACTAAACATCAGAGGTATATTCTGCATGTTTACTGTGATTAATTGAAATACTCAATTAGTCCAGCTTGGCTGCCTAATCTGTATGATTTAATTACTTGGTATGTTTTCCTCTTTCCTTTTATGTTATTAAATGCACTGACAGAGCTGACTGTGTGTCAAGGCAAAGGCCATTACAACTCCTAAGGTATTCATATAGTTAGAGTGAAAAACATAATCAGATGGTGTCAGCATAAAGATTTAGGTAGGCCAGAATATCTTACACTCATCTCTGTATAACTCCATCACACTAAATAATAGCAACTGATCATTACAGGGGTAATTTTTTCAAAAATTACACTTTCTCAAAATTACACTTCTACCTCCTTCGTACGAAGTGCAATCATGTGTGCTCATTTTCAAGAAATCTCTGCCTTTCATAACAATGAGAGCAGTTTGGGGATTTAGTTCAGCTGAAAATCCCTGTATACAGTACCAATCATTGTTTTTTGGCATCGTAAGAAGGAAGATTTTCTCTGCATTGATTTATTAAGAAATATGAATTTCTGTAAGGTCTTTAGCTGTCAGGTAGACAGAGTAAATCAAGCCTCACTGGTAGAACAAAAGAATTTTTTTACTTTTGGGGGTCTGAATAGGGCAGGTTTATAAAAAGGAATCTCTTTCTGTACATGTCATGCACTTCAATTCTTTAGATAATCATTTCTAAAAAGGAAGTGTTTTGAGACAAGAATTCTAGTGAAAATGTGGTGTCCTGACCACATTCTTTCCTTTCTCTCAGTCCTCTGCCACACCTCCAAAAACTATTTAAGAAGAAAGAACAAAAGGATATGCAAATATTATTTTCCTTTAAATAGGTTACATTATTTTAAATTATATATATTTCATTAGTGTTTATATTTATTTTGTAGAAAATTAAAATAATTTCAAAAAAATATCATTTTCATCCCAAATAAGATGTACTACTTTCTATTGCTTTTCTTAAGAGCAACCTAAGCGATCAGTGATCAAGAGAGTATCTTGCACTCTCCTGCCAGATTTGAATTCTTTCTGGGTCTAGTATTTGGTCCATGGAATTCTGCATAAACTTTTTTCAACTGCTCTCCAGGATTTTTCTAGTATTCATGCTGCTAAAGTTATTCTAGAATAAGGCCATGATCAAATCTGAATGCTGCGCTATATATCTTGCACTCCTATCTCTTCATGCCTCAGAATATCTTTGAGAGATCAACATTATAAATGCACATTATAGAACAGATCATATTTTTTTAAGGTAGGATTCTACCTATAATATTTAGGAGAAAAATATATATTGAACAAGTATGAACTCCTTTTCAATGTCGCAGGTTCGATTCCCGTTCGGTCCCCATGTGTTGCCTGATCTAGTCGAGAGGTGGTGTCCCTGGCAGCAGGGAGGTTGGATTAAATTATCTGTAAGGTCCCTTCCAGCTTAGGCCTTTCTATGTATAATTTGCAGCTTATGGTTTGTTTGCTACTCTACAATGGAAAATTCAAGAAAACCTTAGTTAAAAATAGAAGACGTAGTATCATAAAGCTGAAATAAAAGTGTAATCTCAGAGACACTCATATTTTGTAAACTTATATTTGTGTGATTTATAATTTAGGCAAGTAGTAGAAAAATTAAACTTGTGATTTTTTTTTTCTCTAATGAAAGATTAAGTTACCTGAAGAAAAGATACTTTACTAGTTTGAAAACTGACAATGGTGAGTATGAGAAGAAACAAGATAATGCAAAAGACTTTGAAAAAGTAAAAGTGGAGCTATCTCGGAAACAAGAAGAAAAAAGAATTATTAGTTAAAAAGAGCAATTGCATAAATTATTCCAATAATGTTCCTATAAAAGCCATCAGAGTAGTATCAGTAATATGCACATTTTATGAAGCAGGTGCTACTGAAATGATACTATAAATTGAACAGAAAGAGTCAAATCATTTGCCAAGTGATTAAAGTATTGCAATTTATTATACTTTTAATGTAATATTTTTGTGGGATATGAATAAGTTTTACAACATGTAATATAGCAATTTCACTCCTTGCGATCAATACCAACTTAACTGTAATAGCCTGTTCTAAGATTTATTATCATATTTTGCATCTCATACATAGATAAAGGTAGTTATGAGAAGAAAAATGGAATCCACTTGTTTTAAAAAATTTTAGGAGATTCTACTGAGGACAGAATGCTGCTCCACTATGCTTTACATTTCCACATAAGGTCTACCACTAGCGTTTCCTCTCTTGTTCCACAAAGTCAACAGCAAAATTAAAACTAACTTCAACAGAGTATTTTTTAAATTTATACCCTAGAGTCTGATTTGTAACATTCTGTGCCCTTAATACTAGAAACACAGCTAGCCAGCTAGCTGTGGCTACAGATATTGATTGGGGGGTGACATGTGAGGGAAGGGAGAGGGGAAAAAAAAAAAAAAAATCAAATGGCCCTGTTACGTTAACTTTCACATTAGATCCAAAATCTTTCTGGTATGCCACACTTTGATTCCATCTTATCTTTTACATTCATTGTAAATACTGAAAACACACCACTTGAAACAAAAGTACAGCCTTGAAAAGAGCTGCTCACAACTGTCAAAGGTTCAACATGCTTTATTATCATTAGTGTCAGTATAATTTGAAGATGTTGAGAATCTCACACAATCAAAGCTACAATATGAGATTGGATTGCCACCTTTACTTCTTGTGATTAATACTTACTCTGCAGAGAGTTTTGTTGACTGATAACAGCCAATTTAATCAGAAAATTAAGGTGACATCTCATAGTAACCAATTGCAGGAAAGAAACTTCCGTAACGATGGTTGGCAGAGCAAGTTCACAGTGAAATGCTTTGTTTCATCTTTTTTTTTTTTTGTAACATCAAGTTTTAAAATCCAACTGTGTTTGTATTAAAGAACCCATCTGCCATGTACATTATACTAAACTTTTGTACTACCTGAGCACCCTTTTTGTTTAACAAAGAATCCTGACCAACGATGCTGACTCTTACCTGACGACAGTTTTTCAGTGAAGCTCAAAAAGGAGCTTTTTTCAACATGATCAACCATCTTTTACATCTATTTTAAAATAAATTTTCTTTTCCCTCTCTAATGAACACACTGTATCTATGCAAATGTACAAGCCACAGAACCAATTATCATGGTTAAATCTCTTCAGGTGGGCTGCCCATTCTTCAAGACAACTAGTAAAGCTGCTGCTAAAGCTTTTTCTGAGGCACTCACAAATACATTGAAAAGCTCAAGCAGTGTCAGAGTCCAACTTCCAGGAAAAGGTTAAGATTGTGTCACTGCTACTTGAAAATATACTCAGAACTAAATTTGTCTTAAGACTATGAAAGGCATTAACACATCCATTCCTGGGAGAGGGAGTGGAGACAGATAAATCCTTCAGGGGCCATTCATAGTGCTCACTCAAGGACTTATTCACTGTATTCAAATCTGGCATCTGCATTAGTCAACTAATTGCCTGGACTCCCTCTGCATTCATTGAAAAGGAATAAGGACATCAACAGGGTCTGTCAAGCCTCGCCACACAAAGTTGCTGCTCCCAATCCACTCACTCTCTCTTCCTCTGGCATATTATGAAGAATGGCTTCCTATAATTGAGGCATAAACTTCTGCAGAAGAATAATCTCTCCCCACTTTGTTAGTCTCTTAGGCAATTTTTCTGAGCAGCCTGGACCTAGATATATTCCAGCCATCTATAACGAAGTTGACATACTAACCTTTCATAATGGAAATATACCTATTTTGGAAAAATCATTCTGTTTTTGAAAATAAACAGAGCTGTCAGATTCTAGCAGGCTTAAGCATGCACTTGACTATCCCCGAGTATGAACTTTGGAACTAAGCATACAAAGTCAGGTTTTAGCAATAGGAGATTGAGTAGTGAATACTACAATGCTCTTCCAGTATGCCATCTTCCTTTATGTGATTTCAGGATGTTTAAGGCTTTTTAACTCAAGAAAAGATAAAAAACAGTAATTAGCTTCACACTACCAAACCTATAAATAGATACTTTTTTTTAAAGAAATCACTATTCTAGCAAATGGAATTCAGAAAATGCACTAGGCATCATATACAGAAGATATCACTTAGCTGTTATGGTGAACTTTACAAAACAGAATTCAATTTGCATTGTAGAAAAGGGAAGCCTCAAGTGTCACTGCTCATAAAGAGTGTGGAAACTGAGATATAGAGAACTAAGGTGACAACTTCCAAGAAAAAGGAAATGTAAATGATGCTGCAAGTACTATCTCAATTCCCTATTCAATGAATTAATGTCTACCTCTTTCCTTGATTTGTATTGACTGCTTGGTATCAAACATATACATGGAGCATGCACATAAACCTTACACTATTTCCCCCTTTGCCAGTGCTTGTCTTCTCTGGCTTTACTACTTGTTGCTGTTAATAAGACACAGTTAATATAGCTGACAGGATAAATCACTACAACAGCTCAAGAACTTCATGAGGTTTTGTAGAACTGCAAGTCATAGCATCTGAAAAGAAAGCAAGTAATGAAGCCTGAAAGATGAAGAGAAGGGACAGAGAGTGAGAAACAAAGAAAGCACATACTGAATTTTATGATGTTTTTGTTCCACTTCCAATTTCCACACCTTGAACCAACCTCTGCTCAACTATAACCTGACATTCCTGTTTATCGCTAGAGGATATATTAAATGAAATCTTTAGATTTTGTAGCTATTTAGGGGCTCTAAATGCCTCAGTCCTTGAGAAAATAATTTGAAAATCGATTAAGGAGAATAGACTTTAAAAAGCACTACACTGGTTGAATTTCTGACTTTTTCCATTTGTTGTTTATACTTTTTTTCTCATTAGAGTTAAGATCTGTTAGATCATAGAATCATAGAATTGTCTGGGTTGGAAGGGACCTGAAAGGTCATCTAGTTCCAACCCCCCTGCCATGGGCAGGGACATCACTCACTAGATCAGGTTGCTCAGATCTGCATCCAGCCTGGCCTTAAAAAATTCCAGGGATGGGGCTTCCACCACCTCTCTGGGCAACATGTTCAGTGTCTCACCACCCTCATGGTGAAGAACTTCTTCCTAATGTCTAATCGGAATCTACCTGTTTCTAGCTTTGCTCCATTCCCTCTAGTCCTATCACTACCTGACAGCCTAAAAAGTCCCTCACCAGATTTCCTGTTAGCATCTTTCTAAGTTATTAAGACAGTAGCATGTCACTAGCATATACATACATATCACTTGCATTTTTATTCTTTAAATAAATCATTTTACATCACATGCATAACTGGGATGTAGACAGAGTAAATGAAAAAAGTAAAATATTTGTAGTACATTCAATATAAGCACTTGCATTAGGGCAATCTCCATTATCATAGTATTTAGCAACCTTAGTGGTTTCCTTTTTTCTGCCAATATGAGGGCAATATCACCTAAGTAACATGTACATTTACAAAAAGAGAGGCTACTGATCAGATATATATACACAAATATGTACTCCAACAAGTGCCAATTCTAAATTACACATTTGCTTGTAAAAACTGCCATTTGGCATTTACATTCGGTACAGTCTCTCTCTGTTTTAAGTCCAGTGGTGTTGTCCCTGTTTAAATAGATGATTCCTGCAAATAAATTGCTCATCAGAAACAGTTACTCACATTACACTCCCTTCTCTTCTCGAGACGTCTTACAAGGGCTAAGAAGTATCTCAACCAAACCAACTCAGCTTCATGTGAGGGGTGAAAAGGTTGAAGTGAATTCAAAGCTTATGAGACTGGTGAATGCCTCCCAGCTCTATAACCCAGCGCTCTTTCTTGGGATGAAGCACTGTCATGTCAGGGAAAAAAAAGTATTCTGCTGAGTTTGTAGTTGTAGCTACTCCGGTCAAGAACCGAGGAGAAACCTCACATTTTTTAATATAATAATGGCAGAGGAAGATTCTTTCAGTCTTCATATTTATAGTGAAGGAAGGCTTAAAGTTTAATAAGCATATATATTGAGTTGGCCTTGCAATATTTCTTGAAAGAAAACTGGCCTTTGGTTTGTTGATTCACAGATCCAGTGAGGCCTGTCCTAAAAATGGAAACTTCTCTTATGGGAATATGTACAAGAAGAAAACTTATGTGGAGCATTCCTATTGGGAAAGTTTGGTTAGTTTGTTCTGGTTTTTTTCCAGTGAGAAACTGTGAAATACTAGGAAAGACAAGGTGAAGGAGAACATTTTTTTTCTCCCTTAGACATTTTTGATACATATTTGTTTATTCTGATGCCTAACTGCAAAACTATTACAATAAGTTTTTCTGTATTTTATTGCAAGTTTTAAACTACAATGAAACCATCATTTATCTTTTTCTTTAACTTCAGGTGGCAACAAATTAAGAAAAGAAAATAACTAGTTTCCATAGGACCTATTCCATATTCCAGAGGAACTACTTCACTATTTTTCTGCAGATGAAAGAATTTTGTCAGAAAGAAAAAGATTATGCTTTCACTGTACTCTTCACATCTATTTAAAAATTTGCTTAAAAAATCCTAAAATCCAGAAAAAGTGATGTACTTTGTGGGAGAAACTATCATTTTACACAGGGATGAAAACACCTAATAGAGTACATCTAGATTTTACCAGATTACTTTTATTTTTCAATGGCATGAGCAAGATGACAGCAATCCACAGGTTTATTTCAGTCAATGCTGTTACAAAACTCCGTTTAAACCTTCCATTTAGGAGGATGGGTGCATGGGTGTAGGAGATTATGAATTGTGAGCACTGTCCTGCCAGTCTAATTCTAGCTATTGAAAAAAAAGTGCCTTTTTTTTTTCCCCTCAAAATGAACAGCCTGCATTTAAGTGGTCACAAAAGCAGCACACTCATGATCTATGGATTTTACTGTCCAGACAGTATTACTACAATTCTGTATTTATAGGTCTTCCCCAGAATGCTGGCCATAAATTGTAACTCATTTAGAATGCACCAGCTTAGGTACTTACTCAGATGAAAAAAAAAAAGGACTCATATTTTTTGCAACCTGGCTGCACTGCACTGGCTTCGTATTTGACAGCATATTGATTTTTATTTCTTATTAACTGTCTATTATTGTTTATTAGGTAATGTTCCATCATACCCATCTTGGCTGATAAATACTGGCTCTCTTGCCTGTTCATTATGGTCCACTTTAGACTATCAGCTGTTGGCAATAGAATATTAGCATTTTATGGATTAAAATGCTAAAATTATTGATGGCAATAGCAACTCCCAGTTGTACCAGTTTCAAAAAGCAAAGAGAAAAGCCCATGGTCCCTATTGTGGTTATGCATTAAGACAGTCTAGTCTAGGCAGTATTCTAAACCATATATTTCTTAAACATTCAGTAGTCTGTGTAGTGCTATTCCAGTAAAATACACTAAACTTGGAGAAATATCCTTCTTGTCAAGCACTTCTATTTCCCTTTAAATTTCATCTACTGAAGTCACTGGAGCCTGTGTTGTCCCTTCTTTCCAGCACCACAACATACAAGAGTAGAAATCGCTGTGTGACAACACAATAGTACAGATGATCTTTCTGTTAAAAATTAAGAGTTATTGTGCTATTCATCATGCATTCTACTTCTAGTTATAATATGGGCTGGTATTAACCTTTGATTTAACAAACTCTTTGGCCAGTGATGTTTTATTGGATGTCTGATATAGTTTGCAGTGAAAGTACTTAACTTAGGCACTTTGCTGGAAGGTGAAAAGAAAGCACCTGGTTAGGTCTTTAGCCTTAACTTTATACATGAAACAATAACACCTTATAAACCACAATTTACTAGTGCACGGATTCTTACAGATAACTACGCTAGAATTGCTCTTAGTCTTATTAAAGATTTGTGCCACACCAAGAAAAGGTTTCAAGTCTCTTACTACATATGCTGGAAGTGTATGCAATATATTTATAGGGAATCAGAACTTGTCAACGAAAATGGTGACCATGCTGCTCGAGTTGGACAGTCTCTTATCTTTCAATTATTTTGTGGATAGTTATCCTCACTGTTTAAATCTTTGCCGGGTAAAATTTTCAGAATTTTACCGACCAACTTATAAAAACCACATGCTAAACTGTCAGCCTCATCATTTGCCAGCTGCTACTGTGACCACTGAACATGAGAAGCACCAGCTAGTACCATCCATGTGCTGATAGCCCTCTATACCCTCCAAATTATTCCCATATTTTAATCCACATGCTCAGAAAGACAAATGCAGACTTTTCCATTATTTGCAGAAACAAAGCTTTGTACACTGACGTATCTCAGCCTAAAGAAAACCTACTGTTAATATAAAAAAATTCAGACCTGAGGTGACTCTGGTTGCTCCTCTGCAATCTGGGAAGGACCTCTGGACTTGGTGCCAGCTGCACTGAGGCAAGAGGCTCTCCAGCTACTTTTTCAGCACTACAGGATCCCAGCCCTGCTGCTCTTCTGGCAGAGCAGCTTACTCGTCATCATTTTGTTGGAGAGAAAGGCAGCCTGGTTTGATTAAATGAAAAGAGCAGAATGTGCCACCCTGTGTGAGGTGAATTAGGGCATGTTCACAGACAGCCTCTCTACCAGCTACGAGGACCTTCCAGCAGGAAGAGGTCCAAGAAGAACCCAAAGGCAGCAACTCCTGCCACATCTCAGAAAAGACATTTGTCTGCAATCCAATTTAAGAGCAGCATCTCTAGTGCACATATTGAGAATTGTAGTGGAAAGACTTTCTAGGCTCTGGTTTGTCTCTGCTTTCATGAGGCCAAGCAACTTGTGTCCATCCTTCCCCCCTCCTCCTCAGTACTATTAATTAATATATCTTATATACTATTTAGGGATTTAAGCTATTTCAATATGCGATGCCTTTCTTTCAGAACCAGTGTTCCCATATAGACTCGAACTCCAAAAAGTCAGCTCAGACAGCTGATTATTTCACTGCCCTTCGCTAGACTGACAAAGTCATCATCTCTGTTTCTAGTTCCCTAAGTGGTAATTTCCCCCAAATACTTGATATTTAATTATAAAGAGATAATTATCTTTTTGGTTTATTATTCATTACAGGGCCAAATGACATTCTACATATTTGACCTATTTACTTGCTTCATTGTGACTGATCTGAATGAATGTTTTTATTTGCTATTTTAAAACTGGCATACGATTTCTGTGAAAACATGGGTACTAATAAAACTCCATGGCTGAAAAACCGTCCTAAACAAAATACAAAGGAAGATATATGCATATTCACAATAAATTTACTATAAAGGCCATATATAAGCAGAAAGTCCAATTTATCCCATTTCATGTCTCACACATGAAAAAACGTAAATCCTCATTTTTCTGTATCTGATCCATTTTTGTATTTATTCTCTTAAACCTTGGCAGAAATACAACTCGTCTTGAAAAATAAGGACAGACAATTTTAAAATCCAGATACCTCTGGCATGTAAATGCCTGATAACATTATGTCTTATGAAAAAAAAAATTGGAAATATGGAAACAACAACACTGAAACTATGTGATACAACATTGTGCACATGAAACTCAGGAGGAAGATCAGTTTCTCATAAAAAGGCAGTGGCCTCTCTCTAAGTGCTCGACTTTGTGGAAAAGAAGATATAGAACTATGTAAGAAAAAAAAAAAGAAAATTGAAACGTTTCAAAGTAGCATCAATTAATTTCTCAGCATTCCTTAAAGTACTGATAACTAATATACTTTATAAATAGCACACAACATAACACGACTTGTTACCCCTTTACCATGGCATTCTCTCACCTGTTTGGAAACTACTGCTTTTTACTTTCATGCAATGAGAAACCAAGGCCTTTAGAGTATGCATGCTACCTATTCGATCTCCCTGAAAAAAGGAAAGATAATTTACATAATACATAAATGTTATTACTATATTTTCTGTACCAATCTGATTGCTCTCCTTCTTCCTATTTCATAAAGAGAAATTAAAAAACTCTAGAAAGCTTTAAATTAACTGCAGATCTAATCTAAAATAGAAACAAACCTCATTTTGTTCTTATGAGAAAGTCTTCAAGAATTCCTCAGAAAGCTGTACGCTGGAACTCCGTTTCTGTTGGAAAATGACTTCAGGTCCCACCTTTACTGGATTTGAACTACAGCACGCAGCAGCTTTGTCAAGGAAGGTGGATAATATCTCCTCTTAAAGTGCTTATCAATAAACATGTACTTAAATTATCCTTACCTCAATACTTTTAAAGGAACAGACAACTTTATTATTTTCCTACTGAGTGTAACTACTCATGTGTTGCAGAATTATAGTAATTTTGCTTCACTAGAATGGTACGTAAATCTAAATAGTCATGAAATCGTAATAATAAATTCTCTGTAAATGCATGCAAACATACATATTAAAAAAAAGTTAAAGGGCAATGCCACCCTGTGAATTCTTTGCTTCTGATTTCCAAAGCATTCAATGTAGCAATAGGCACAGTCCCTGATTTCTCTAGTAAATAGATACTGAAAAAAACCTAGATACTGAAAAAAACCTGCAGAAATTAATTTTAAATTTTACTCCATTTAACTATAAGAACATCTCAATACGTTGAATTTGTTGAATTTTAACTCCTTATTTTCATAATAAATCCTCCTGAATATTTGACAATTACAGTCAATTTGACAGGTATCCCAATATTTCTGAAAAACTTACCAAATTTGCAAACTGATTTTAAGTATGCCTGTATTAGAAGCGATAGCTGAGGCCACTAAACTCATAAACCCAGGGTAAAACTGTATCCATATTACCTTTTTTTATAACAGAGATTTTACCAAATCCAACTACATGCAATACCTGAGAAAATTTTTCTGTCAAATCAGAAGCAGTCTTTGGGGTTTTATTAAATGTAAAACATAATTTTCTCTTTGATAACAATGACTCTTACCAACATTTCAAAGAATTACAAGCCAGAAAATACCATAGAGAAATCTGCAGCATCTCTGCCTTTGAAGTACATGAGACCTGTTTTAAGAAATGAGAAACTGTGGTTCAGGGGAAAGAAAAGTTTCAAACACTGCACAAAGTCTACCAGACTTTTAATATTCTTCTGTACTACTCTTCTGAACCTTTTGAGGTTTGCCCATCTCTATTAATTATTTTCATTCTTTACTTTTATGCAGCTAATTTTGCAGTTGTAAATTATTTCAGTTCAAGTATTAATTTTAGTTTCGTTGAAAGTAAAGCACACGGCAATTTTGTGAGCTAAGGATGGATATGATTGTCCAAGTAGGACAGTAAAGAGATTTGGTCCACATAAAAGTGCCATAACACCTTAATAGTTTAAGAACTATTTTTAAGCAAACAAGAAAGCATTTATCTGACTAATTCAGACCCTTCTTCTACCTAAAAAAGGCTCACAAGTAGGTTTCAATTTCCAGTAATGTACGGATTTTGTGAATGCATTCTGGAAATAACTTCCAGAATGGGTTTGCTCTGGGTTTATTACAAGCATGTGAATTAACAGTAGATTATGGCATTGTGAGGTTAAGTGGCATGCTACTGTTTTTTACTTCATGATGAATGAAATCCAGAAATTCCCCTTGAAATCCTTTTTTCACCTCACATGTACATTCACACAGTTCAAATGTACCAGTGGAATAATTCCTGAGAGCAAGCACAGTAGGGGAATAGATGTCCTCTGAACAAAAATATTTTAAAAGTTCAAGGCAGGACTCAGAGGATATTCTCCATTTTTGTTTCAAGTTGCTCCTTTCCAACCTCCCTTTGAGAAAATAGTTACTGATGTGTCATTCCCTGATGCTACTAGTGGGAGCCATGAAGCTGTTGTCCTTTTACAAAGGGGCTTTGGTTGGAGTTTGCCTGTGGGATCTTCCTCTCCATTTTTATAACCTGATTAGAGGGAAGCTTATTTAGGCTTTTTGATATCTGTCTATATTTTATTCCTACATTATTGGTTGGCTTTTGGTTCAAGGACCTTATGTCCTCTGCGTATGACTGTTTCTGGCAAACAGCTGTCTTGATGTCTTAAAATTATTACCTAGAACTTAGGAACTCTTGTAATGGATTAAACCAGTCATTCATCTAAGCCAGTCAGATCTGTTGGTCTCATATTAATATTGCTGAAAGAAGTAGGTGTTCGGAATTCAGGCAGTCATAACTGATGTTTTGCATAATGGGAAGAAAAAAGATCAAAATAAAGAGCTTAAAACCAATGCTTTTCAGCCTCGAGATTAACCATTAACAACATTTCTTTCAAAGTACACCTGTAAAGCACTGTGGCTTTATGGAACATGCACTCATTTCTTTGAGGGCCACTTCTTCACTATTTTTTCTGGTAATGAAGCTCAAAGCACAAACGCTGTCACCTCTTCAAGGGGCACCAGAGCATCCAGGGAACAGCTAGAAGAGGATAAGCGTTTTGTTACATTTAACAAAAGAATAGGAGAAATGGAAGACAAAATGACAGAAAAGCAAATTTGGAATATACATTTCCTTGTAAATTTGAGAACACAGTCTTGTTCTTATGACATATGCTTCCTTTTTTTTTATTTTCTTTAAATTCAAAAATTAGGGGACAGTGTCTATCTAACTTCACAGCCGATACATTTGGCATCGAATCAAATAAAAGCCTGAAAAAAAGCCAACACCAAATGCAGTCTGCAGTCATGACTTCTGACTTACAGCCAAGGCCTTGTCACTGGAAACCATCCAGTGAATCTTGATTCAGCTTATTCAGAACATTTCAATTTATTTTTTTAAGGATGCCGAACTCTTTGTTGAACACCAAGAAACTTTTATCGTTAATTAACAGAAGATGCTGCTAGTTAAATTTGCTACAGTGTTTGCTGCACATTTTACTCTTGTATCATCAGTGGATGTGTTTGGACTATAGGCCTTCACACCCAGTGCACTTCTGTTCTTTGATGAATGATGCATTTTTTTTTTTTTTTTAGGAAATTCTTTTTGAAGTTGTGGTGGTTGACCATCTTTTTTTTTTGAGAAAAAATGTTCACTGGAAGAAAAGATACTTCAAGGTTTATTTCACAGCTGGGAAATATAAACTACACACTGCTGCTGCAAGTATCCTTGTATCTCTCTCAGGCACACCTGATCTATTTACATTCAGAACATGACAAACAAGCTAGGGATGTGATTCCAACAAGAAAAATACTATATTCTAATAAAGTACTATCATATTGCCACTGAAGCAGTGAAGAGACTCCCACTGGCATCAACAGGAACTGAGCTGGATCCCGGGAACATACTCTTCCCTTTACCTGGACCCAGAAAACAATGAGGTGGGAAGTCTGCAATTTAGGTGTAGAAGAAGGAAAAAATACTGTCCCAAGATCTACCTGCCTGAGATACCAGCACGACATGGTAGGTTAAGGTCAGTGCAACTGTGCAAAATCAACAGCTGTTGCAATCGAGTTCAATATGCATGACAAAGATTAAGAAACACAACTTGATAAAAGTAGTGATCGAAATCAGAAGTGTATTTTCACATGTAAGGAGAGTACTTCATGTGCTAAAACTTCGCAAGAAAGAAATGCAAGTCTTACTAGAATATCAACATTCTACTTTCAGTAATCTTATTTTGACCATGTATTTGGAGGTATAACAGACACAGGCTTCACTTCCACAAGTCTCCGAGCCACAGCTTTCCTTAAAAAATAAAGTTTATTACTCCTAAATCTGTGAATAGAATCTTGAAAAAGTGATGTACAGCATTGAGGTAATCACTTCAGCTATCTCTGCCTTATATTTATGCTTTTATCAGTGAGTAACTGCATCACCAGTAAGCAGAGGTAGAGCCAGTAACATGAACAGTACAGGCTACAGTGAGACCCTCTTAGTTCATGTAATTCTTTTTTTCTGACCTGAGAATGGGGAGGAAAATTTTTTTCTGATAAATTTCATAAACTCATGTCTAAGTTCACTGTGGTCTCCTACTGTGTAAACATGACATTGCTATTAGTAGTTTGGCCTACCCAATTCTGCTTCTACTGGTTTTACAGAGGTCTCGATGGATATCCCCTGAACGAAGTTGCAACGGTTTGTCAACAGGAACTTTGTATGAGATGGACAGCCAAAGGTATTTGCTGTGACATATTTTAGACCAATTTGTGAAAGGCTAGATACTATTTTTCATTATTTTTATTCTGAGTTTTCTGAAGATGCTAGGGACTGCTCTAGAGACTTTCATCCACTGTCTGCTATGAGAGCCACAAGGCCTTCAGGCATCATAGAACAAAATAGAGAGCAAGAGAAAACATCACATTTTAAAATTACTGTCCTTTCTAACAACTATTAGGGCAAAAGGAAGATAAATATTTGGCTATTCCTTCATGTTGTTCACCCTTCTTCTCACTTTCCCCCTCTCCACATATTTTTGTAGTTTCTCACATTTGTTCCTTAGGAGAGTTTTCTATAAACTCCTTCTCACCTACTTTCTGCAAATATGTTTCTATGTCCTAACTATTAATTTCAAGAAAGCATGTCTTGCAGCTTGAATCTTTGACACAGTATACATCCCTTTTTTTTTTTTTTTTTTTAGAAATTTGGAACAACTTCCAGCAAGCAAAAGTATATACCTCACAAGATGTATTAGTGAGTACAAAGCACTGTCTGTGAAATACCTTGAACAATTTGTCAAGCTATTTATCTAGGTGAAATCAACTAACACAGCATTTCATACTACTGATATCATTACCTGAATCTGAAAGTTAGGATCCACTTTTTTATTTAAAAATACATTGCATATCAAATGAGGAATGAAGAAAAAAAGTAAATACCACAAAAATAATGAAGGAAACAAGAAAAAAACCGGGGGGGGGGGGGAAGTAGGGGTAATTAGAAGATTAAATGAAATAACAAACTTACAGGGAAAATTAAATAATTCAGATCTGCCAGATAAACAAAAGCATAAACGCATCGTATAACAGCACAGAATGTATAAAAGATTGGACATTCAAAAGACATAAAGAGAGGCTCAGCGGCTAAAAAAACCCACCAAGAACCAAAGTATTAACACAGTGTCAAATCCCATTACATGGAAACACAATCAAGGCAGTGATGCAAACACTGGAAAAGGTGAATAGACAAGAAATTGCAATCACAACACTGATGCACAAAAGGAGCATTTTGAAGATGTGACAAACAATGCATCCCCATTCAGGTACAAGCACCGTACACTCTAAGTGAACTGGGCAGCCTGCAAGACAGCATGAGTTCGAGGACGCGCCCACCAACGACAGAAGAAACAAGCTGCTGAGACTTCACACAGTGTGACATATTCTTTGCCACAGGTGCTTTACAGAACTGATGAAGGGATCAACATAGTCAAAAGAGTACTCAACATGTCTCAAAGAAGGATACCAACTGTTCATGCATCGACAGTTAAGTGTATTATTCTGCAAATCCGAAGAAGGTGCCTAAGTGAAGCAGTTAAAAAGACTACTCTAACAAAATTTATTTGAAAGGCAGCAGGAGTGGAAAGACTTTTTACACAAAGAAATGTGGGAGGGAAGCAGGATGTGAAATCCAGGTGGCAGTCTGCCTCGCAGTGACCACGCTTAGTGAGGCCTCAAAGATAGCTACGGTTAAACCAGGCACCAACTGATGGTCACTTGTACCAGGACACGAGTGCTCTAGGGTTGATTGTGGCATAGGACACAAAAATACCAACATTACAGATCCTCCTTTTTCAAATACATTTGGTATTGTAAACAAGCAGAGCATTTTACTGTTGTTTCCAGACATGTGGTCCATTTTTAGAGAAGAGTTGTTAATGACATGCAAATCATTAACTCCTTCAACTCAGTTAAAGAAGGGAAGCTTGCCATACATGCACAAACATAAAATTATCTCTAGTTTTCTTCCTTATAATGTGAAATTAGGAACACAGCAATTCAGATTCATTTATATATACTACATCAAAATATTTCTTCCTTTGATGGTAGCAACAGTAGGCAAGTTCACTCCAGGCCTTGATTAGAGCTCATCTTATTAAATACAGAATCAGAACACATGAAACATCTATTCCAATGACCTGCTAGTTTATAAACTGAGGAACGTATCCCCAAGGAATTAAAATATACTTCCACTGAAACAGGCATGACCTGCAGATGCTTCAACATTTTTCTTTAATTAACTCCTTTTCATTAATATGTCTTTGCAGAGACAAAGTATAAGCTAATTCTGAGCAATTATTTTAACCCTTTTTGCTACTAAAATATGAGGAGAGAATTTTTCAACCCATTCCATGCATTTCACCTTAGAGACTGATACTGGATGTGAATATTACAGTAGCAACATCTGTAAGGTGGGGGTGCCTTGCTGACATCTTCCCCAGATTGGCAGATGTTTATTATTTCAATCCTATCACATCAATATTTTAACATTTCAGAAGAGCTGTGATTTAGCGATATGCTAGGTAAAGGAAAAACAGAGGTATTATCCCTCTACGTCAGTAGTGTTCAAGGGAAATAATCCACTATTGACCAAAGAAAAAGCAATTCTCCCTTGTGAAGAACGTTTTTCACAAACGATGGAGTCAGGCAGAGCTCCTCCCACTGTGTACACATATACCTTCTAAGAGTAATCATTACCTTCTGCGTTATTACATTCAGTAAGGAGTGATTTTTTTTGTAAACTTTCGATGATAATATTTGTGCTTGTATTTTTTTGTTTGTCTGTTTTAATGTATTTTAAACAAACCCTGTATATTCATTGCACTATGCAGAATACATGAATGCTCACTCTTCCCATAATGACATTCTATCATATCACATAAGATCCTATTCAGCCTTAAAGAATTAACATTGTGTTAAAAATATCAGTTTCGACAACTCATCCATTAAATAGTAAGACTCGTTATACTTACATACTATAACAGTGAATGATTTTCACTCACACATCTGTACAAAAACAAAACAAGAATTTTGCTAAAAGTTCTGACTGAAATTTGAAAGGTAGAACAGGCTTAATATCACTGTTTTTTCTCACTTTTACCAGCTGCACTAATCTAGCTTCCATGGATAAAGTGAAAAAGTGAACAGATATGGAATCATGACTACAAAAAATAAAAAGGAACAAAACCAAAGCATAGTTTGTAAACTGATCCTTATAGTAAAATATCCTCTCAGAAAAAAACCATAACAGTATCAGCAGGAAATTTCTTTTCTGTAATTTTCCATATGGCCAATGTTCATTACAAACAGTGCGCTTTAAATCTGCCCTGCACTTCTGCAAAAGCATTGAGTAATTTCTGCAGAAATTTAAAAGGAAATTCCAAATTGGACAAAAGGACACTGTTTTGAACAGTATTCTAAACTAAAGAACTTGGTGTTTTTTCTGATTTACTAATGTTCCACTACCTTTTGGCATCTGGCTGGTATGTGTGTGATGATACCTTTTCAGAGGCTTGTACTCTTAAGTTATCCACCACAACGGTGTAACTCACACTGGCTTTTCACAAAAGCCTTCAGATATGATTGTACCACCGACTATACTGAGCTCATGAAGGCAAACAAGTGGACAATGAAACTGGAAATAAAGTAATGAAAATTAATCATAAATAAAAAGTGAAATTTTTTTTTTTTTTAAACTCTGGTATATGACTTTTTTGCAAGACCTTGAACGAATGCTTGTGGAACCACACCCACTTGGGCTAAAAGGAAAGTTTAAACAGCAAAAACACCTTGATTTATACCATGACATTTTTCTGCTGAATTTTCTATTGAATATTGTCTATTTTCATATGGTCGTGCGTTATATTTACAATTGCAGAATACCATTATGCCTGCAGCTACATTAGCTTCTGCACTAGGAGAAGCACTAGCTATGAAGAGAAACACTTCTCTGCATACCTCAGAATTATCTATGTGCACTAATCTCATCCTTATTTAATTTAAATGCAATTCTGTTTTAACTTATCAATACATTTTACTGAAATATTAAAAGCTTATGTTAAATCTGAAGCTATACCCAAAGTATCTTTTTTTTAAACACAAACTGAAAAATTATAAAGACATAGTTGTTCTTATAAATAAAATATTAAACTGAAAAGCTTTGATTCAAAAGAAGCTAAACAGCTAGTAGTGACAAAGACCTGGAAATACATCTTTTGAAGGTGTTTTTTGAGTTTGTTGAGGTGGTTTGTCTCCAGCTTTACTACATATACATTCTGTCTTAGACTGAAGTCTGTCTAGACTAATGGCACTCATGACTCTCTGACTCCCTTTCTGGAAACTTCTACCAGAAACTTCACCACAAACTACCTACTTACGGGTGCATTTACGCTATGTTTCAGTTCAGATCAGAAGTATGCTTTTGATGTGAATCTCCCAAATATCCCCACTTGCCACACTTCAGCTGATATTTCAGTGCAGATACTGAACTTATTTCAGGTGAAACTAAACCTGGAGATTCTCTCCAGGAGCAAAATTAATGGGCTTCAGCCAGCAATAGGCACCATTC
>NW_009716348.1:136676-144591 GCF_000703405.1 Apaloderma vittatum
TCAGCAGGATCTGATTAAAACTACCTCAAAGTACATCCTCTAGATGTGTCTACTGTTTGTATTTCACTTACAGGTCTACTTTACAGGGCTGCAGTGCTAGCCAATGTAAATATGGCCTGCCCTGTCCTTTTGAATTTTGGGAGAGCAAAAACCAAAGCATGGCCAGTTTTCTCTTCTCTGGATCTACAAAAAGTAAGGCTGATGTTCTGCCCATCCAGCTCATCTTCCTAATTACACTAATACAAATCAACAAAGAATCTAAAGACACTACAGTTACAAAAAACCAACTATTAGCAGCTCACACTATGCCTGGTGGACACTCAATCATGGTCTGACCATGATCCAACTTGGTTTACACTGCTTAATTCCAAACTAATTCACCAGATCCCACCCTCCATAACCAAAATGAGCTTTGCAATGGACAGATGTGCAGTCCCACTAAATGCAACAACCATGGGGTTAGTTAGGTGCAGTGAGAACATCTGCCCCATCCCCACCGCACTGAAAGATCTACTGGTTGTCTTGCAGTCACCTTCCCCTACTTCATATAACATGGATGTTCTGGAGACAGACAAATGACAGGTGCCACAGAGAGATGTTTTGCACAAAAAATTATCAGATACAATATTTTAGGCACTAGTAATTGATATATTTAGGATCTTGACTGCTGGGATGTTTTAATTTATTACAACTGCAGTTGTAAATAACTACAAATATTGTTTTCTGTGTCAGTTGTAATTAAAATTATATATGAGTTAATGACTTGTCAAATGCAGAATACTTTTTCAAGTGTATTTCTTAGCTACCCTTTAACCTGCTTGCTTACCAACTGCAGTGATAAGCTGTTCCCCTAAATGGTCATTCAGCCACATGTGTTGCCTGATTGACTGACTGATGGGGTGTTCAGTTCAAATACAAATAATCACATCTTGAAAAAAGAATTAATGGATAGAGGCAAAAAACCCTGTGGCAATCAGATGAATGGATTATTATCCCTCTAAGGGAAGATTTTCTTTTTTTTTTTCAACTAGCACAAATAACACAATATCAAATTCATCAAGCTTTTTAAAAAAAAAAATAAAAAAAAAATTCAGATTCTCTGTTCATTCCTCCTTTTTTTTTTAACCCACCAAGTTACGCTAAACTATTTCAATCCACAAGTTATTGCTCAGTCAGTTCATTAGATGCCTTCTCACAGAGAAGTTCTGAAGTCTTTATTCTGCATTTACGCACTTCTTATGACTGAGGTCTCAGTAACATCACCATCAACTGGCTCAGTTATGTTGAAAACAGTGTCCATACCACCAAAATGATATTTAGATCAGATGAAGTAAGTCAAATACTGACACAATTTCCCTTAAATTTGTAGCCAATTCCTTTCACATCAGTTTAGGTCTCAAAACTAAACGTTTTTTAAACACAGCTGATAGCAAGAGGTAAAAGACTAAAGGTTACCGGAATTACTCGTGTTATTAGTTATTAGTACTAGTGGGAACTAACCTCTTTTTTTTGTTTGTTTGTTTTTACAAAGGAAAAATTTCATGGCGTGTTAAAATGACAAAGGCCTTTGGCAGAAGTTTGTACTAACAGAAAGGGAAGTGTGCATAAACTCCTAAAGCAATTACAGGCGGGCACAGTTATTCCAGTAGCTGGATGCCCTTCTGGCTGTATCTACCCTGGTAAGGCCAGTTTGCCACTTGGTCACCTCTAAATCCCTGGGTGAAGGGACAGAGAGAGGTATCTCCAAGACCCAGGCCACTGGAGTTGGCTGGCCCTGTCCACATTGCTTGGCGCTTAGCCAGGTGTCCTCTCACCTGCAGGTGGTCCTTAAACAGAATTATTACCTTCATGTTTGGTGTTTGTTTTTTTCCAGCTCCAAGGATCAAAATAATACGATGGCTTTGTTTTAGCCCTCCGGAGTGGTATTTATTTATGTGCATGTTTCATCTTGTATATATGGCCTGGGCACTGTGTGCAGGTATTTGAGGCTACTGAAAGCTTGATGGGATAGAGACGGTTAAACCTGCTGTAGAAATATGCCTGGTTTTCCTGGAGGGATGAATAAAAACGATAATTGAACTTATTTTTTTTTTTAGCAAATTAAACTCCAGAGGAATCTTCTGATAGAAATGATAGAGACAAGAAGAAACTAAATAGATTTGAAAATCAAGTTTTCAAATGTGTATAAAAAGAATTAAGGGAGTTTTTTGCATCCAGTGGAAAGAAATTTTAATCTACGGTCTGGATGGTCCCTCCCAGCCCCATCTTTCTCTGCTTCAGACAGTTTCTTCTTTTTCCCTGGCACCATCTTCTTTCATTGTTCATCTGTGCCCTAAGCCTGGCTTCAAAGTGCATTATTTAGTGAGGTGAGGGCAACTAAAAGTTTGAATGGCACTTCAAAGGGATTCAAAGCAGTTGCACTTCAATGGCTCCAGGTGAATAGTTTGACCTAGTGAATAGTTTGTTTCTTTTCTCTAATCTTTTAATATCATCTTCTCTCTGTGACTGACTTTCACTCACTGCAGAAGTATAAAGAGAAGACCAGACTGAACCAGGAGAGCACAGGAGGAAAAAGGCAAATGTGAGAAAACAGGTGGAAAGCAGTTATTTTTAAGAACTGGAAAGCAGCAATTAGTAAAACATCGCAACAAGGTCCTTACAGATAGCTCTAACCAGAAAACACAAAATTTCAGTAAAGATTAACTCTTAAGTTACTTTAAAGGTATTAATCTCTAGCCTTGGAGTAATAAGTAAATAAATAAAAGTCCTTCTCACATAGCTATAGTTTGTCTTGGAAAGTTTCTCTTTACTTTTAGTTTCCCAGCTTTGTGACTGAATCTAAGACAGCTTCAGGTCACAGTAAATGATCAAAACTCACCAGAGTAATTTTTTAATCAATGCATGGGGCTGGTCTATGAAGATTATCATGATATGTGCCTGAATTTTCACTGACATTTCAAATTTGTAATGTACTGACTCATTAGCTGCTCGTGCACGTGCTGAATCAGCATTAGCAGAAACAATAGGCTTTTTACATCTGTTCCTGTGCATCATTGAACCATTTATGACCAGCACTTGTGTTTTGGGATATGGCAGACTACATAACAGATGTCAGTGTCCTCAGCAGGATAATTCAAAGAAGTTTTAAATTCATTTGCCTATTTCCTTTTGAAAGTATGTCTTGATCCTCCTGTCTTAATTAATATTTCATAGTCCACTACTCTTCTACAAAAAACCTTTCAGAGTTTTAAGTTTCCTGACTACTATTTCACAGAACATTCATCACATTCAGGCCCCTGGTTTTAAGTCTGTATATCTCCTGAGATATCGAGACATGAAATAAAAAAGCATCTGACAAAGGGAATATAGGAAATTTTAACAGGTCCAGAAAATCCATGGAGAATGTTTATGGTTATAAAATTTGGGTTTTTCCTCCCAAGTCACAAAGCTGAAAGCCACTGTAACACAAGTACTACATAAATATGTTACTATTATGTTGCCATTCAGTCCAGAAAAATTGCAAAGGCAAAATTTTAAGAACATAGTATTACTGCTTCTAAATAGTTAACAATTTGGTTTGTACATGAAAAGCAACACATATTGTTTCTCCCAAAATGTTATAATACCTTAGTATATTCTTAATATAGACCACTGACATACAATCCCTTTCATGGGATGTCTTAGATGTAGATAATGAAGAAAAAATCCTGACTAAACCTGCCATGGTGAGCACCTAAAGTTTCCATCCTTGATTCAAAGCCCTTCTGGGGAGTCTAATCAATCCACACATCTAAAGTCATTAGTCATTTTCAATAGGCCCAATCATAATTTTTGTTTTTAGACCTCATTTCACTGTAGTCCTGATGCAGCCTTTGGGAATTAATGCTGGCTGTTGTAATGGGGGCCTGGCGGAGAGCAAGTCATTGGCCTTCCCACTTCAGGTAAGTGAAAAACATTTAATGAGATTTAGATGGTGAACTGAGCGGAGGGTGGAGGGTTTAACAAGCTTACGATACTAAGAATCTAGGCTGCCACATCACAGAAGCAGAATAACAGAACCACTAGTGTATGCCACATGCTACACCAGCTCCTGCTACAGTTCAGAGACTTTATTATTAGATTAGGACATAAGAGCAGTACCCTGGCCTGCGACACTACACACTCACCATTTTTCTAAAGAGCTCCTAATAAACTTCACTGATGAAGGACCGTGCACGAAAAAAAATAATGCTTTCCCTGCAGTATTTGAAGTTGCTTGCTTCTGCCACCTTATATTCAAATGCGTGGACTAGTGAAGGAAAGCTCAGTAAGAAAATATGTTTTGTAACTTTGGAACAAACTTAAAGTTTAATGAAAAAAAATACTAGAATATTTTTAATCATGCCAGATAAAGTAATTTGTTAGGTGAAATCTGCACACCAAACATTTCTAAAAATGCAGCACATAATGCAGTGTTATTTAGGGAAATTCACTATTCTTTCACATCTTGGGAAGGATACAGTGAGAATTAAAAAATGCTTTGTTAAACAGTTTTCTTTCCTGAAGGTTTGTCCTGCTGATCAAATGCTGCATTGTTCCACATCTTATGTACATTTATTCTTTTCTCATTGTTCACCTGAACAGCTTTTGGACATTCTTTCAGGGCTGCTGTTTTACTGTCAGAAATTCTTGAAACAGAATTGTTTTTCAATGCACTGCTAAAAGATGTTCATTTCAAGGTGAACAATGGCTTGGATAGCTTCCCCTGTTGACTGACAATAATGCTGAAGAAAGGATTTGCTTTTGAGCTTGTTGTTTCACAGTCAGAAAGCTTCCTAAATCTAATATATCTGCATTTACACTTAACTGTTCCTTGAATCTTTGTATTCTGGGCTACAGAACCAATTTAGGAAACTTGAGCTAAAAGCTCCATCAAACTAGGATGCAGACCATTATTTCTAAAGTCTCCTTGTTAGGACTTCAGATTTAAAATAAGTCCCAGGCCATCAGCAATTACACTTTGTTCTGCTTTCTAAGGTTGTCTCTCTCTACTCCACATGATCTGCATGTTTGTGTGTGATTTATGAACAAATGGCATGGATCACAAATACCATACTAGCGAGGAAGAGGAGAAGACAATGTCACTTACGTCCTCAAAGTAAAACTCTCTTATGTACAGCTGTACTCGTGAGATAAAAGTTCAGGTCCTTCCTTTCTGCTGAGCTGCCAAGGTGTAAACTAAGCACAGGAAATTCAGAGAATAGTTCAAAGACCACTGAATTAATGACAATGTAAGCACTGCCTTCAATGTGCTTTGGAGAACATCTGGAAGTTCTGGGTCAGGTGTCCAGCATTCCACCATAGGCTAAGGCAGAGTGCTCCTGTGAGTAGAAGATGTGATTGAGTTCCCTGGGTTCCTGTCAAAGCCCACCACACTCAAACTAGGGAATCTTTTCCTGTAATTTTCCAAGAGACCTTGAGAAATTCATGCCAGCTTTTGAGGTGCAGAATTTTTTTAAGGCATATATTTCACCTGAGGTCAGTACACAACAATAACACCAGCTTCGTCAGAAGTCAGACACGTTCATCCCACCAGGATATGCACGATGCCAGCTACAGAGAAGAACTGTGTAGCCAAAATTCCCTCATGAGCAAACCAGCATTCAAGACAAATGTCTGAAATTATGTTCGCAGAGAGAAGGTGTAGAGCAACTAGTCTATTTCTCTTAGACTACTTATAATCCAACTCTATCCTATTTTTTATCATAGAAAATCACGAAGCCCCATAGTCCTAGGTACTGCACAAATTCTTTAAACAGAGTCAACTGGCTGTCCTTCAAGACCTTACAGTCAAATTTGCAAAGGTTAAGACAGTAAAAGTGCATAAAACAGGCCACAGAAATCCATACAACGTTCTCCAAACTACCACAGAGTGTAAGGCAGGTCAAGAGCCATCCACCTTGTCCTCTCCTCTCCCACTGCTTGGAGAGTCTTTTACCTCCCCATTTCTTTCCAAAGTTCAGTGGTGTCAATTTTTACAGTGTTATTGAGGACACTGAAGGGCAGCAGCAGACAGATAATTTTATCAGGTTTTATGGCTGTAGATAGGCAGGTCGAACGCCCTGAGATAATCCAATCCATAAAATAACATATCCAATTCCAGTTAAGAGACTCTCTACACCTAGCCTGTATCTAGGGCTAAACTATGGCGATCGGCCAATGATCTCTCCCCAGCTGAGAGGCAAGATTGGGAAAAGGAGAGGAGACCTGTGGGTTGAAATGAAGACAGATTTAATGAAATAGAAAAATTAATACTAATGCCTGGATACAGTATAAAAAGTTATACTTAGCTTAGTGCACATACAGCGGTCACAATACAGAGGAAAGCAGTCCTTGGGAGCAGAATCCTTCAGGGGTGGCAACCCTTGATAGGAGCAAGACGAAGATGAGAAGAACTCCTCTCCGTAGCAAACTTCCTTCTTTACCATGAGCATAACGTTTATGCGACGGGACACACCTGCTGACAACTCAGGTCAGCTGCCCGCGATTCTGCCCCTCCCAGCTCAAGCTCCTGCCCTGACTCGAAACAGCTGATGGCCTGTGCACCATGGCCAGCCTGGGATTCCAGCCCAGTGAAATCAGGACAGAGACATACAAAATGTCCATGTCTCAGCATTTATAACATTATTAAATAATTCCTGGCCCTCGGGCCTGGGTTCGGCAAAAGTTTACGATTGGGGTTTTCAGAGGTATTTTGAGCAGTGGGACCTCTAAATTGTGCAGCTTTCGTTATATTCATGAAATGCTTCAGGTTTTTTTCCCCATCTCCACTGTATGTTGCTTTAAAAAAAATTGTGTCTTCAGCTAATCCATTAAGCATTTGCTGTATACTCAGCAGTGTCGTCTCACTTTATGCCAATTTGGCTATACCTCAGAAAACAACATTTTCTTCAGGGATGGAAACATTGCAGCTGATTTTAAGAAACTTTAGTATAACTATACACTACCTAGACTTAAAATAAAAGGCATAAGACTGGAATCTGATAAAAGAAATATCCCTAGAGAGAGTCTCTGCTTTTGCAGACAGTTTGACTTTAATTTTAAAAATCTCCCCTTGTTTTTTTGGACTTTTTTCCCCCCTCAAGCAAACGAAGGGTTGAGAAAACAACAGAAAAAAAAAGAAGTTGCTTTGATGGATGCGCATAGACTAGATTGTACTTCTCAATTTTATATTTTAATATAAAACACATTCTGACAATTATTTTTTGATTTTTAAATACAGTTCTGCTGCTCCTCAAAGTGAATTTTAAGTCTTGTTTTCCTGTCTCCACTTCGTCAATCCATCTCCAACTATATCTACAAAAAGGTAGAAACCTATAGACACCATTTGTCTGCATCACAAACTGAGACCAGGGAAAGAAAAAGCCTGTCTAATCCTGGGAAATATAATTAGTCAGAAAATTTTTCGTAGTTCTAATGAGAAGGAAAATATCAAAATTATAACAGTATCCCATTTAAATAAATTTAGCATTCCCTGTTTAATTTTTATATGTACACAATACAGCTGAAATTTTCAGGTGGACTCATATTTTCTTATGGCTTCATTATTAGATCTGAATAAATGAACTTCTCATTCAAAAGGGATCAAACAAGACATGTTAGTAATTTGAAAAAATCATTAAAAAATCATTAAAATTCACAATTTCCTGAGAGATGTTTTAGTTTCAGATTTGTCGTTCTTCCTGTTAAAAAGCAAGGAATCCTTTCAATAATTCCTAGTATTTCTAGGCTGTTTGTTTTTATCTGCTTACCTCCTTAAAAGGAACAATGCACAGTTGCCTTTGTTAACCTAAAGTTCAACCAATCTTTCTATGTTTGAATATCTGCTGTAGTGGAATGCCATTCACATGTGTCTTGGTTTAGAAGACAGGGGAAA
>NW_009716349.1:0-13099 GCF_000703405.1 Apaloderma vittatum
TATTCTCACTCCTCTGTCTCTCTGCCAGCTGCTGTAGTGCAGTTCTTTTTCCCCATTTCTTAAACATGTTTTCACAGAGGCGTTCCTCTCCTATCATTTTACTGTTGGGCTCAGCCTTGGCCAGCGGTAGGTCCCTCTTTGGAGCTGGCTGGCATTGGTTCTGTCAAACTCAGGGGAAGCTTCCAGCAACTTCTTGCAGAAGCCACCCCTACAGCCCCCCCGCCACTAAAATCCGGCCAGGCAAACCCAATACAATTCCTTATGAACTTCATTGTTCCAAAATGTAGAATTGGATTAACAAACTTCTTCCAAGTTTCATGGCAGCTGTATTTCAGCAAATCTTTTATGATATGGTTTTGTTTTCCTCTTTTAGATAAAAAATCAAGGTGAATTTAATTGTAGGATATTAAGACCAGTCTTCTCTGCTTGAAGGTAAAAAGCCACACGATTACTTGAGGGCACACGTACTTCGACTGATTTTGTTCTCCTTAGATCTTTGGTTGCTGGCTGGAGTTAAACCACCACAGTGCCCGGCAACACTTTCTTTTTCTTTCCTCTTCTTAGCTGCCAGCAGCTGGGGAGAGCAGTTGAGCATTTGGAGTTGCAAAGGGGAGGCAGCTGCCGAGAGCTCACATTCCCAAAAGAGCTTCTCTCTGGGCTGCAGCGGGAAGGTAGAGACAGCTGAAGCCATATTCCCTTCCCTAGTGAGTGAGATGATTCGGATTTTTCAATTTAAAAACTGCAGGATGTTGTCAGGGAATACATTTTTGATATAAGACAAAATGTATTCTCCTTTTTAACACACTCAGTCTTGAATGTTGTCACTGAGAACCTCAGGAATCACAGAAAATACTGTAAATTTGTGTCAAGTACAGGACAAAAATGTATGGATCTGCAAGGATAGAACCTAATTCTTTTGTAGCAGCAGTGTGGGAACAGGAAAAAATGCTGAAGATGTAAAATGTTGAGAGTCAACGATGCAGAGCAGGGAAAGTTTGATAATGGGTAATGGTGTTACAGGTAAAGTCATGCAGGTTAAACCATTTTCTCATGTATGGCACATAAAACTTCTCATTTTATGCAGAATATATAAAATGAAAGTAATGGTTTATGGAGAGTAAGATGTCCTGATACAAAGTAATTAATCACTGGAGTACAGTGAGACTCATGGTCCCTTTGCTCTGGGGTTAGTTACCGCAGCGCAGTGCTTGCCACTAATGTGTGTTCTTGTAGACAGAATCCATTTGTTTTATGAACTGGATAAACAACCAGCTGACAACCATCTGTCTATTTTTAGCAAAAAGAGCAATTTTCATATAAGTCTTCTCAAAACCTCTTTCATCATGCTCTTGTTCAGCTGATTTTTCCAAATGTCTGACTTAAAGGTTTCAAGTAGTCTTTTTTCTGTATATAGTTTCTGTTTATTTTCACTGCCTACTGTGTGTCACATTGCTCCATTTCTGCTGTTACTTCAAAATCAATTGTAGTTTTAATGAAGTGTTTACAATAACATATGCTATCAATTCCTGAAGCGTTAATTTTCTGGTGAAAGTGAGTTTGGAAGATGGACAAAATATCATAATTAAAGCGACTATATTTTGATTCTTAAGAGAACAGCATGGTTTCTTCGATGCTGCCGTGGTTATTTCAGCGTAATAAATGAGAGTCTCTTGACTGTGCAGCGTTTAAGGGGAAATGCTTTTCCTACATTTATAAACTGATTTGGACCAGTTGTGGCAGGTTCCTTGTGCTTGATTTACATGCTGGCCAGTGAGTGCAGGCCCTCATCAGAAACCTTTGCAGAGAAACAGCATTTCTGCAAGAGGGTGCAGCCCTTGCTGAGGCACACAGCCATGTGGCAGTGGTAATTGCTCTGTGCAGGTGCTGCTCCTCTGGGTTAACTCTAAAGGCAGCCAGGCTGTGTGATTTTGATCCTCAGGTGTGTAGGGTTTTGGTCCTGAGAGAATTCAGAGTTCATATACAAGTGTTAATTTTACAGACTAATGTAGGGAGCCTGGAGGCCTAAGAAAGTGGAATCCTCTACTTTGATGAAGGATAAGAGCTTAGAAAAACTTACTTCAAATGCTGTGATATTTTTCAGGGTGGAGACCTAGACTTCAAAATTCAGGAGTACAAAGAATCTGGGAGGATATTCACTCAAAGACAAATAATAGACTGGTTTATACAGTTGTTACTCGGAGTCAACTATATGCATGAAAGGTACGATCACTTAATATGAGAGCATTTATCTCATGAGAACAGAGAGGGAAATGGAGAAAAATCCTGACTGTTTAACTGAACTAGCAGTTTGGGCTTGTTTTTTTTCACTTCTCAAACTCCAATTTAACAATTTATCAGTAAAAGTTTTGGTAATCTGAAAAGTCCAGTTTTGGTGAAGTCTTTAGTGTTTGTGTTTAGGGGATGCATTGTGCAGATTAAAGCAGAATAACAACAATGTTGCATTTGGACTAGATGATATTTCAAATGAAATATTCTATTATATAAGTTATTATTTTTGTCTTTCTTTTTCTCTATTTCCTCATGCATCTTCTATCTCTTGTTTTCCCATATGTCACTTTTGTCTACCCTTCTTGCTATTTTTCCCATCTTCTACTTGTTCTCAAGTAAATCTTAAAAAAAAATCTTACAAATAAAATTTCTTGGGTAAACATGTATATTAAATTACTAGGTTTCCTGAGAAGTCTTTTAATTCTCCAGTGAAAGCAGCAAGTTGATTTTTTCAAACAGCATTTCATTTTCTTCCTTTGAATCTTAGCTATTTAATAGCACCTCTCCAGATACATACAAATGGCTTGACAGTTTTATTTTTATTTGCATTTCTTGCATTGTGTTTTTTGACTTTATGCACATTAGAAAATGTAATCTTTATCTTAGGGCCAAACAACAGCTAGAATTTAAAACTACTTACAGAGATTAATTTCTATTACTTTTCATCATTGGGAGGATTTTTAAATTTTAAACTTGAAAGCTAAGTTATCTAGAATTAAATAGATTCAGTCCTCATCTGTCATTGATCTAACCAGAGAGGGAAGTATGAGACAGGCAACATAGTTCGGAGATGGAACATCTCTTATCTAGATGGAGACAGTGGGAAAGCATCATGTGGGCTCTCTGGCACACGTGTAGCCCATCGCATGTCAGCGCTCAAACTGATCCCACAGCAATCGGGCGAGGAGGCCGTTGATTCATTTCACCTCAATTAAACTAACGCCATGTCTTATCAAGCTATTTAAGTTTGTGAGTTCTAGTTTAGTTGAAGTTGTAGGGAACCCTTTTGGAAGCGCTGATAACGATTAAGTGAGAACAGGTTTTGTATAATGTGAAGATACTTTATTCTTCTAAGAGGCTGTCACAGATTAGGTTGCAAGAAATTGAGAAGGTGCAGTTTGTCACCACATGGTGTGTAGTATGTGATGTTAAGTCTGTAAAAGACAATTGTTGTTTTTCTTTTCCTTTTGATCTCTGTCTTTGTAAAATTCTTCCATCTTCCATGACATTAGTGTAGAAAATGCCCCTCCGTGTTTATGTGAAGCTCCTTAATGCCATCACCTGTGCACTGTCTCCTTTTCGGGGCTGGAGAGTAGCTGTGCTGGGCTGGCCTTCCTCAAAGGGAGTGAAGTTTAAATATTTGGGAGACTTGAGATGTCACTGCGAACATTTCAGCTTGGATGAGGTTGAATTTCCTTTTATATTGCAGGTGGATACTTCATAGAGATTTGAAAGCCAAAAATATATTTCTGAAAAATAATCTTCTTAAAATTGGTGAGATTTCCATACTTTTAAAAGCTATATGTTAGTATGATAGAACAGGCCAGCAGACATTTTGGCAGTAAGGAGATTTAAATAAGGTCATGTCAGATGCAGCATTTTGATGTGTGTTCAGACATGGATCTGACAGTCAGATGCAGGATGGGGGCCAGGAGAGGCAGTGATATCTATAGCCTTGAGGTTCTCCAGGCTTGGCTGGGCCTGAGCAGCCTCTTGTGCCTGTGAAGTTGGCCTTGCTTGTGAGGCCTCTTCAAGCGTGCATTATTCTATAGCACCATAAGTTTGTGGTGGTTTTGTTTTGAAGAACCGTAGAAAATTGAGGCGTTTTTCCATATTTTAAAATGCTTTCCTTTTTTTTTTTAGATATACAGTCATTGTATCATGTCTAACAAAAACCAGAAAGTATTTATATGCATAGATACCGGTTTGCATGAATAGATAATTGTTTCTGCTCTTACTTTTAGGGGACTTTGGAGTTTCTCGTCTTTTGATGGGTTCGTGTGATTTGGCAACTACGTTTACTGGCACACCGTACTACATGAGTCCAGAAGCACTGAAGCACCAGGGTTACAACACAAAATCTGACATTTGGTGAGCAGTCAGCATGCTGTTTGGTTGGACTGGGCATTTATTTTCTAGGTCAGCATTTGATGTTGTTTAGGAACGACTTTATTTTAATGGTTCTCTCAGTAGGGTGCTTACACTGCACCGTTAAAACTATTCCAGGATATTTGCATTATATATTGCAATTTTAAGCCTTGCTCTTTATGTTAAGAAGCATGTAGTATGCTGCTACTCTGGATTATCTGGGACTTCAAAAGGGAGTAAGATTCAAACCCTGTGTCTGTGATGACACAGGATGATTGTAGGCCAAGTTCAGGTTTTGCTAGGAAGGGGAAAATCTTTTTCTTTCTATAAATGAAAAGAAGCAAATTTCAGCAAAACTTCCTGGCTGAGAGGGAGGCAGAAGGACCTTTTCAGGAACTGAACTGAAAAAATAGGCAAATACAAAAGGGAAGGGCTTGGAAGGGCTAGATCAGAAAGTTCCTTTTCTATGTGTATTTTAAATCAGGGAATTTCCTTTGTAAACGATTTGTCCACTGCAATGTTGTTTGTTTGCTTGATACTTTACCTTCTGCTAGCTCTGCTTTTCCGAATTATACTGGTGATTGCAGGATATAATTCTAAAAGTTGAGAGCAGTCATCTGTACTTTCAACTGGTAGCAACCATTTTTCACAGTTAAGTTGTTTGGTCCGGACAACAGATGTGTCAGGGATCTCATCTCACTGCGTGTGTAGCTGAACTGAGATGGATTTGGTGTCAGATTCTCTTTTGTTCATCTGTATCAAAACAATTATCAGTTAATACACGTAGTCAATGGAAACGTATTGAGAGAAGATTTGAAAAGATGTCAGAACAAGTGAATAGACTGGGAAACAGGCAGGGAAACCTGTCTTTTGTGCTCTTCTGCTGTAAAGAATAATTTCTTTTATTGCAGTTGAAATGGAATGTAAAATACATGTTCACGTTCTGTTTGTGGTTACCAGTATCAATTCATAGAAGTCATGGAAGCTGTACAGAGTAAATGAAAGCAGAGTTTGGTCCCTCATCCTTTTAAAATTTACAAGATAGGAGAAAAAAGTTCCCCCCTCACAACTCAGTAACTATTAGATTTTTTTCTGCGCTTTCTGCATTCTGTAATATTCCCAAAGCCAAAACTGTCTATGATTCTATGAAAGCCGCACCAGGAGCACTCACCTAGGGGTGGAACTGCCCTCAGCAGGAGCTTCTTGCCCCAGCTGTGGGGCCACTGAGGAGGAGGTGGACCCTGACTTGCTGGACCCCCAGCCCACAAAACCCTTCTCTTCCTGAGCCAAGAAACTCTCTTCTGATCGGGACTTGTCAACTGCCGTCACTCATATGTTTGATACTTTCATCAGCTCATCGTGTAGTCTTTTAATAAGGATTCTGTTGGATTTTCTTGCGTTTGCCCCATTTGACAGGGGCTGAAAGATGAGAGGTGTCTGAGCACCTGGGGGAGCCCACCCTGGAGCTCCAGGTGAGGTGAAACCTGCCACTTTGCAGGAGATTTGGGTGCTTGTCAGTAAGTTTCTCAAGTCTTTTGTACATATCTTAAGTGACATTCTCATTTCAGAATTATCCTTCTCCTCTCTAGCAGGACTCAAAATACTACACACAGAAATTCAAAATCACGAGTGTTTCCATGTTAAATGTAAAATGATGTAAAATATCTTCTACAAAAGGCAGTTATGTCTGTCTTGCAATGTTATTGTGGTCCTCACCTTTGAAAAACCATAACATAGTTTGGAAAGATCTACAAAAGGAGATATCAAAAGGATATCGATGCTTGTGTAAACAATTAGCCCCAGGAACCTGCTGCCTAGAACACCCTGAAGCCTGTGCTGATGTAATTGAGCGTAAGTAGCTTCATCGTGAAAGGGTCAGAGGTGAGTTTTGTGGGACCAAAGTGCTTCTCAGGACCTTTGTCTTGCCCACTCATAGGTACAGAGAGCTGCAAACTGAACGTGCTGGCTGGAGAATTAATGACCACTTTAGAATGTTATAATGCTGGTGGTTAAACAAGCCAAGATTATAAAAGTAATTAAATGAGATATTTGATTCGTGGGCAGATTGCTTGTGGGAATCCCGAAGCAATATTCTCTTGCTCCTTACCTAGCAGAGCTTCAGGAAGAGAAGCGAGCGCTGCCTCCCTTGGGCTCCAGCAGCTCAGCAGCTGGGCTGGGAAGCGAGCGCCTTGCATGGGGACCCAGGGCTCAGCTTTCTTCAGTTCAGAGAATTGTATCCTGCAGTAAAAACTGTACTCAGTTCCCCTTGTTTTTGTGTTTATCCCTGTATTTTTCTTTCATGGGACAGATGGGGTTTTCCCTGGGTAGCATCTTCATGGCCCTGGGCATTATTTCATCCTTTTTAAAAGCCTCAGGTGTGGTCAGGGTACTCAACTAGGTGAATAAATGGGTTTCTCTGATGTGGCAAATCCTCTGCTCGATTAAGCAATTCCTAGCTGCCGGAATCAAGCAGCCTCCAAAACAGCAGTTACTGTGCAGTCTGTCACCTTGGGGTTTTCCTTCCTTTATACCTCCCCTTGGCTGGTTTCCAGTTTCGTTCGATGCTTTCAGATGCCATGTGTGAAGGGTTTTTTTGTTGTTCTTTTAAAGTGTCTTCTCATGTAGCAATTACCTTGTTTTAGAGTTTGAACATACATCATAAATATGGATCATTGTCTATATGTTACCGTTCACTGATTTTGGAAGTTCAAAAGCAAATTGACAGTTAAATCTTTAAAAACCAAGCCAGTTATTCATGTACATCAGCAGTTGGTCTTTATCTAGTTCTTAGCAAAAGGATTCTGCTAATGGTTTTTGACATACTACTTGAAAAGCACCAGTGTGAGTGTTTATGTCAAAATGTTCAGCTTGGTGATCTTTTATGATCCATGAGGGCTGGTGATTAAAAGCCTGATAAATAAGGTGATGGTAACCCAGAGGCCCATTTAAAATTGTTTGTAATCATTCCTCCTGGTTTTTAATGACTTAAAACTGACAGCAGTTCTTAGCTAGGTCTCCAGACCTATGTGTTTAGATTTATTTTCCAAATAAAATTTTTAAAAAAATTAGTTTTAGATGTTGCAATATGATGCTCTCATCTAAAATTTGATATTTCTTTGGTTACAGACTGACTTCTTCACCTATTTTGAGTGTGGCCAAATAAGTGAAATCACACCACAAGACACTTCCGTTGTTTGAAACTGACATTATTTATTTTAAATTTGAACTTTAGTCCCAGTTTGTTGTCAGAAATTGGTTTGCAAACCCAATTTAAATAAACCCATGTCCAGACACCATGAAGTTATTTCTTAGTCAGTCACTAAAAAAAAATTCTTAGTTTAATGAGTAACTACTTAAGGTAGTTCACGTAATAGGTTTTTACTTTATTTTCACATATGTATTTATATGAATATGTGTATTTTTACACAGAATTTAAGTTTGTGCTTGCATTTATGGAAATAGAATAATGATTTCTCCTGTTTTGTAATGCTATTAATTTGTGATCTGAATAAAAATATTTCATAGGAAGAGGGTAGCATGATCATGAAATATCCTATTCCCAAGAGAAAAGAGCATGCAGTTGTGGTTTTGCTTACTGTAATGTCACTATGCAGACTACTCTGAAAACTGCTGTTTATAGTATCCCTATTATTTTTTCTTCAAGGTCTCTGGGATGCATTTTATATGAGATATGCTGTATGAACCATGCATTTACTGGACACAATTTTCTGTCTGTTGTGTTAAAAATTGTAGAAGGAGATACACCTTCTCTTCCTGACAGATATCCAGGCCAACTGAATGCTGTGCTGTGCAGGTGCGTTATTTTCTTATTTAGCAGCTTTTTAAGTTGATTTGGAAAATGGCTTAATTATGCCTTTTGGTCTTTAATGTTTCAGCATGTTAAATAAGAATCCTTCATCGAGACCATCAGCAGCAGAGATCCTGAAAACCCCTTACATTGATGAACAACTAAAGGTTTATAAGGAAAAGCAATTGCTGTGTATTTACTGTTTGAGGGTGTATTTTGCAAAAGCAGAGTGGATGCAGAAAAAAAAGTAGTTAGATAACGGTTCATGGCAACATTAATCCAGGGGCCTGTCAGAGCTGAATTACAAGTCGCGCTGAGGCAGGGCGGCCATGGGAAGAGAGCCCTTGTCAGTTTACATGCCGAGTGTATCCCCTTGTAACTGTTGTGAGCAGTAAGGAGAATGGGCAATCATACACAACAAGTGCAGATCCTTTGTGCGTGGGTAATATAACCTCTGAAATGTTCTGCTTGGTCATAGTTTTAACCAGAACCAGTGCATCTTGCTCTTTTGGTCCCTGCTTCAATGGATATTTGGGTTTCTAAGAAAGTGGGGTAGGAAACTGCTCAGTCAGTTTTTGTGTTAGGACTGTGTTGGGTCATAGCTGAGGAATCTGGGTCACTCCAGCCTCAAGTGTTGATGCCACTTCAATTTCATTTCCTCACAGAAGATACAGTGCAAGTTCACAAAACTGACTGTGAAAGACAAGGCTTTTAACTGGCAGAAAGGAGCTGCTCCCCTTTTTGATGCTGTGTAAGTATTTATAAATGTTCTACAGGCAGCAGCATGTGGAATTACAGGGTTGCCAAATCAGATCATGTTGTAAACACTTGTGTTCAGCTCATTGTGCTTTATGTTCAGGTAGAGCTGTTCCCCTGAAACACAGAAGAGCATCTGCATTAGTGAGACCCATCATTAAGGTTTGGGGAAAAAAAAAAAGGATTTGCAGATCAAATATATTTATTATATAACTGTGTAGTATACGCGTATGTTAATGTAATACCAGTGGTATGTAAATTATGACTTTTGTCTTCACATTACGAAGGTTTAGATCATTGCTGTAGCTATGCCATGATCATTTATAGTGCTGCTCTTTGTGTACCTACTAATTATTGAATGGACAAGCTATGTTGCCCAAGTGACTCCAATCTAAAAGCGTATATGCTTAAACTAATATTCAGATAATTTGTCCCTAGGATGCTGTTACATTTGTCTTGTTAACTAGAGTGAGAAGTTAAGGGTAGTGATGGTTCTTGACTCCTACATCAGTAGTGCCTTTGCACATAATCTCTCTTTTAGGCATAGATTTTTTTTAATTAATTAATTGCATTAAGTTACAATGCTGCACTATAAATTATCTTCCCGTGTGCTGCAGCATGATTATTTTTTGCTAAATGTTTGGAATATGCATAAAGCCATGAGCATTATTATGACTTTCATTGTATTTATGAGAATGTTTTCTGTCTGTATTGCTACTGATAAGCAAGATGCCAAATAATTTCTGCAATCCCAGATCTAAAGAGGTAGGAAAAAAAGTAGAGAGCAGAAAAATGGAGGAGAAATAATTTAAACTTACTGAATTTCCTACATCCGTTGTAATGAAGAAAATACTCTGATTGAGTGTACAAGGAGCTGCTTGTTATGGTGTCTTCCTCAATCACATGCTACTTTAGGTTTATGATATTTTTCTTGCTCACCAGGAACTATTTTTGCCATGTATTGTTGAGTCTAGTTTCTTCTAGTAAAGGCCTCTAATGACTTACTTTATTCCAGTCTCATGCAAGTCATAAATTTGAAATATTTAAGTAAGTGTAAAGCTGTACAAGTTCAGTTTCAGCTTGGTTGAAAAAAGGCATTTTTTTCCCCAAGAGATTCTTATAATTTAAATTAGGTTTTTTACAAGGGACGAGAAATATGTCTATATTATTCACACTTGAAGGGTTAGTTCCATTCTTATGAATAATTGAACTCTTCTTGCCTTTGTCCTTAGTCTTTCATATTTCAAACTAGTATTCATATCTTTACAATTGTTTCCTTCTATAATCAAGCTTTTAAAAGCATAATGAAAACTTCTCATTTATTAAAATTCTGATTTCAAAGTGATAGTCTAGAAGGAGCGTTACAATTTGCATGGTTAAAAAAATGGGCTCTTAGATGATCAGAAGTGAATCGATCTCATAAGAGCAAACCCAGAAATTTGCAATAAATACTTCGTATCTTAAATATAAGGTATAATAAATAAATATTGGTGTCAGTGAAGCATGACTGCCAAGGCATTTCAAACTATGGTTAATTTTTGTAATTATGATAGGATGCGAGATAAAACCCTGAGATTCCTACCCTTTTTCCAATACAGGACTAATATTGCTATCCTGTGTTGATAAATAGAGCTGAGATACCTATGTCAATAGCTCAAGCTCAGCTTTCAGAGATGGTCTGTGGAGGCCATTTTAGCGATGAATTGTTATTAATTAGGGCCAGAAATTCGAGAGGGCAACATGATAATTATACCTGTCATTAACGGCACATTATTACACTCTTTTATTCTAGCCAGCTTGTAACAATCAATGTAAAATGTATGGGCGATATTGCTTTTTTCTGCAGTTCTCATTTAAAGACTGCCTTTGTACTCAGAATATGCTCAATAATGAAGCCTGACAGGGTAAATATTTCACTGTGCCTCAACATTTATTCTTTTAAGGAGCTGAGTTTACCTTTTTCCATTCTCACCTGAAATGCCAGAAACGATTCACATTTTCATGAATCTAAAGTCTAAGTTCAAATATTTCAATTTAGAAGAGGCATTTGCTTTCCAGACTAAAGTCTATTTAGTCTGTTACAGTACCTCTGACTTTCTAATTATTCCATTTGAAATGTCACTATGTTTCAATATCAAATCAAAACACTGATATTTACTTTTTTTTTATGAACATGGGTTTGCATGCATTCAATTTCAGGCAGAGGAAGGTTCATTTGCAAACTCTGCAGGAACTGTCTGAAGTACAGAAAATGACACCACGGGAACGGATGAGGCTGAGGAAGTTAGATGCTGCAGATGAGAAAGCCAAGAAGCTGAAGTAAGTTGAGCACGATGTTCGCATTGTGCCCTAACCATGCGCTTTTCCCCATCCAACAGTCTGACAAGAGAGTTGGAGCTGTCCAAGTAAAAGTAAAAATAAAAAGGGTCTTCAGCTATGCAAAGTAAACAGGGATTTTGAATGACTTACATCACAGTGATCATTCATATAGACAACAGTAACAACTGGTACTCGGGGCACTGTGTTTCTGGTTAATTAAGTATATGAGAGATTTTCAGCTGTGTTTCAGTAGGAGGATTTCTTAAGGACTTGTCATGTGGAGGAGTCAGACATTTAGTTACAGTGCAACTCTTGTCAATTATTTTGGCATAAGAAATTTGCCAACGGAAGTTAATAGCTCAGAGGACAGTCTTATCCAACAGTTCAGCGGGTGTAATGCATGTGTTGTAAAGGTTTTATGATTTATGGATTTTTTTTCGTAGTCAAAAATATTGAGTATTTCATTTGGTATGAACGAAAATGGGAAAAAGCACCACATTAATTTTTAGTCTTTTCTTCAAAAGCACTTTGCAAAAAGCAATGTAAATTAACAAGTGTTTATTCATTATTTATAGAGGGAATAATTATTTTTCATCATGAGAATTTGCGTCTTACCTTTGTTATGCCAAAGAAAATCAGGAATTCAGTAAGGCAATGGTGTTCTAGTACAGAAGAACATTGTGAGGTGACGTGATGGAGTCTAAAGTATTTAAGATCTCTGGAAGAAACAAAAAAACCTGGGACTAATGATTTACTATTTCTTAAATATATTAGGCAAGTTGTGAAAGGACTCCACTACATTTAGTGGAGTTAGAAATCAGGCCTGAAATCTCTTGGTCAGTTCACTAAAACTCGCTTCGCCTTGAGCAGATGCCAGGAATGTTTTGCAGCATAGGAGTCTAGTTATGGAATTTGTTTTTCCGCATCTACTTTTAGAAGATCCCTTTGTGCACTCTATGATATCACATCTTAAGCACAACTACTCTCTATTTACAGACAGCTGGCAGAAGAAAAATATCAAGAAAATATCAAAAGGATGCAAGAATTCAGGTCCCATCATTTTCAGCAGCTGAATGTCAATGTCTTCCATGTAAGTAGGGGATGTTGCTTTGGAGGCCTCATTGATGCACAAAACCTCTCTGTGTCCCAAGTGCTTTCTTCAGTGTTAGAGGCACAGTCCTGTTCTGAGACTAATAATTTGGAAGTACCTCAACGGCTGGATCACTTAGTTGAGCCTGTGGATCTGTGATGAGGGAACGAACATTCAGTTATTCAGATATACTTTGACATAACTCTCTATTCATTGCAGTTTTCTTTCATTAAGTCGCCTCTAATCTAAATCTGCTCTCTGAAATGTACTTACTGATGGTTTGTGTGACATCAAATTTAAAAATACGTTCATTTTCAGGTTAAGATTAGAATTGTAATCTTTTAAATGCTCTAATTAGGCATGGCTATGGGTTCTTTTCATTTGATTAGCTAAAAATATGAACATTTCAACTGGCTTTTTAGTAAAAATTGAGTCTGGGCATGACTCCCAGTGTAAGCTGTCCTTTACTTTTAAGCTATCATCACCGAAAGACAGGCCTGTTCCCCTCTACTGCTATGTCTTATTGTAGAAAGAAGTGTCACTTTGGAAATAGTCAGGGAAAGCATCACAAAAATAATGAGGTTTGGTTATGTGCTTTGTCTTCTACATTTTCTTTCTCATTCACTCCAGTTTCTATTTCCCATTGTATCCAGAGAAAAATAAAAAAGTTAGATCTGTCTCTGCTTATGACTGAGTCACTATTGATCATTTACAAGAAAAGTTAGGGTGGAGTTTTTTGGGTTGTTTGT